>NW_010228255.1:0-2507 GCF_000690775.1 Eurypyga helias
CCAGACCCCCTCCTTGCCTCTGCCCGGAGTATGACGTACTATGGAACACAACACCAGGGAAAAACATTCCTCCTTGACCCCAGACCCAGGGCACCCACGGGGTCTTGGTGCTTTTAGAGCAGCGGGCAGGCACTTAGCCACAGTGGCCCAGAGGCTTCTACGTCATTATTATTATATATTCTGTTACTGTTATAACATCTATGGATTTAGTAGTCAGGTTAGTGTTCGCTACTTTAATTGATTTCTTTCTACCATCTTGTACAGTCTCCAGATTAGACCTGTAAAGAAGCATTCCACATGTACATTATCTAACAAAAAGGAAATATTTGTAGTTCGGTCTTCAGGCATATGACATACAATGTCAGAATCACTCAGGAGATGATACACTCAAGGTGGATTATTTTCTCAACACTAGTATTTTAAAATTAAAGATTACTGTATAAAAAGTAGACAGCTAAGAGAAAGTTGTGATTACAGATATCTTTAATTCGCTGCTTTACCTATTAAAGAAATCTATACAAAGTGTGAAATTTGGACTGGGTTTGGCATCCTAAGACAAAAGCTGTGTTAAGATTACTGAGATTATTAGTTAATAGGATATTTTACAGTATGTAACAGTAGTTTCTCAGTCTATGTTTTTGAAGAGCAGGATGACAGCAATTAATGTGTGGTTGGTAATGATTGAGCAAACCATAAAACATTACTGCAGCCCCACTGATTCTGACAAGGTTGAGGTGAATTTGCGGTCAGAAGTTTAAGATGAGTTCATGATAAATGCTAAAGCAATAACAGGTGCTAAAGCTGAATTATTTTAAAGCAGATTTAAAGTAAAACAAAGTGTTCTCTTTGCCTTAACACATGCATATGTCTAAGTTCCTAGTTTTGTTTTTATGAAATTATAAAATGCATATTTTGCCCTGAAATGACTCAACCAGTTTAATAATACTACATTTTCATTCTGGAAACATTTTTTTTTTCTGTTAGGATCTTATGCAACTTGTTATTAAGCTCTTCCAAAGACTCCTGACATCACAAAAATGAAGTAGAGGGGGAGAATCACCTCCTTTGTCCTGCTGGCCACACTTCCTTAAATGCAGCCTAGGATGCAGTTGGCTTTCTGGGCTGTGAGCACATTCATTGTCAGCTCATGTCACATTTTTTATCCATTAGTACCCCCAAGTCCTCCTCCTCAGGGCTGCTCTCAATCCCTTCATCCCCCACTCTGTACTGATACTGGTAATTGCCCTGATCCAGGAGCAGGACCTTGCCCTTGAACTTCATGAAGTTCATGTGGGACCACTCCTCCAGCCTGTCAAGGTCCCTCTGGATGACATCCCTTCCCCCTAGCAAATCAACTGCACCACTCAGCTTGGTGTCATCCACAGATATCCTGAGGGTGCGCTCTATCCCACGGTCTGTGTCCCCAGTGAAGACACTGAATAGCACTCCTCATCCCAAGTGGAGCTCTGAGGGACACCATTTGTTACTCATGTGGAGATGCTGCGGTTGACTGCAACTCTCTGGATGCGTCCATCCAGGCAACTCCCTATCTGTTGCATAGTCCATCTATCAAACACGTATCTCTCAAATTAGTGACAAGGATTATTTGTGGGACAGTGTGAAAGGCCTTACAGAAGTCAAGGTGGATGGCAACAGTTGCTCTTCCCTTATCCACCAGTGCAGTCTCTCCGTCACAGAAGACCACTAGATTAGTTAGTCATGATTTGTCCTTAGTGAAGCTATGCTGGCTGTCTCTAATCACCTTGCTGTCATCCATATTCCATGACAGATCTTCCAGGAGGATCTATTCCATCTTCATCAAGTCTGTCTTGCCCATGACGGTAATTCCTAAGTGATAACTCTCTCTTTATCTTGACTTATGAGCTTTTCTATCTCACCTTTTCCCCCGTCTTGGTGAGGAGGAGGAATGGGAGAGCAGCTGAGTGGGATTTGGCAGCCTAACAAGTTTAACCCATGACAGCACCATGTTATAGAAGAATTAGGATTTTATTAATCACTTCAGAATTATCTAATGGAGTAATGGCTGATTATTTTTGCAACTTTTTAGCATAATGAAGTGTAGAAAATTAGTGTACAAGCAATGTGTGTTGTGCCATAGTTCCACTTTCTTGACTCCAGGAGGAGTCAAGAAATACAGCATTTATTTCCATAAATGCCATCAGTACAGACTCCAGTGTTTAAGATGGAACTGTTCCTATTAGGGTTTCAACTTTAAGGCTATATCTCTTGGAACACATTATATATGGACACATTTTGAGAATCGGCATATTTAGTGCATCTTGATTTCTGAATATCTGATTTAAAATAGATTATTCATGATTTTTTAGTAGTATTGCAATCTCACAACTATCATTGATTTCAGATCGAATTGTTCAACCATACAAAAAATAGAAACTTTTGAAAATACATGCCTGAAGTGACTCACTTGAAGAAGGACTGTGGTGTGTTGACCCTGTCTGGAAGGCTGGTGCCCGCCACAGCCGCTC
>NW_010228255.1:2750-7327 GCF_000690775.1 Eurypyga helias
CATTTCTCTACCTCATCCCAGCCAGTGGCGCAGGGGGATGGGGAATGGGGGTTGGGGTCTGTCCATCACATTGTCTCTGCCGCTCCTTCCTCCACAGGGAGAATCCTCACACTGACCCTGCTCCAGCGTGAGGTCCCTCCCATGGGGTGCCTTTCTTCACCAACTGCTGCAGCCTGGGTCCCCCTGTGGTCACAAGTCCTGCCAGCCATCATGTTGTGTTCGCATGTTTCTGACACGTAAAAAAATCTGGCAATATGAGGCTGGTAACAGTTCTGTGGGGGCCAATGGAGGCTATGTGCTCCGTGTGTTTTCATCATTACAGCTTAACCTTGGGGAGAAAAATGTATTTTATCTGGTTTGCCTCATTCATTGAGCTTTTTGTATTTCTACGTGAAGAGCTCCAAAGATATAAATCACTTAGTATTAATTTTGCCACCATCCCCAGAAGTTTTGCAGATCCTCCCTCAGCAGTAAGGAAAAATCAAAGGCTTTCACTCCACTGAGGGACATGGAGTGAAATCCCCTGTGAGATACCCAAGGAGGAAAATTGATTTTGTTCCTGACCTTGCCTTTGGAGCTCAACACATTTCTGTTTAATGAAGCCAGTCTGTAAGGACACGGAAACCAGAAGCTTGACTCACTTTGGCATCTCCCAAAGACTCCTTACTATATTGGTGCATAAAGGAAGAAGAGTGGAAGTGTATCAGAATATACAACAGTGAAACAAATGTCTTATTAAAAAAGAAGCTGTGTCACTTTCGGAATTTCATGTGTAAAAATGGAATGCAGAAAAGGACAAATTATTTGCTGCATTGTCCCATTGGCTTTTTATCAACTATCCAAAGTACAGTGGTCCAAATCTGACTGCAAATTAGCTGGTGCACTGGAAGGCAAGTGTCTGTTCCTTCTGTAAAACCCAAGCAACTTTCATAATATACGTTACGGCCTGCACTGAGTTTGAACAATATTGTTAACATTGTTATGCGACTGATTTCCTTCACTCATTAGAATGCTATTTTCTTTTTCTCTTAAAACATGTTTAGAGGAATTGCAATGCCATCAAGAGTTGCTGAATCCCCCAGCCAATCTTCAGCTGGTCTTTCATTTCACTAACAGAGAACTTTTAATATATAAAATGACAAAAGGGCTCTGGCAGCCCAGAAAGCCAACCATATCCTGGGCTGTATCCAGAGCAGTGTGGCCAGCAGGTCGAGGGAGGGGATTCTCCCCCTCTACTCTGCTCTTGTGAGACCCCACCTGGAGTCCAGCTGTGGCACCCTCAACATCAGAAGGATATAGACCGGTTGGAGTGAGTCCAGAGGAGGCCACGAAGATGCTCCGAGGGCTGGAGCCCCTCTGCTATGGGGACAGGCTGAGAGAGTTGGGCTTGTTCAGCCTGGAGAAGAGAAGGCTCCGGGGAGACCTTATAGCACCTGCCAGTGCCTGAAGGGGCTACAAGGAAGCTGGGGGGGACTTTTTACAAGGGCCTGTAGTGACAGGACAAGGGGTAATGGGTTAAATTGGAAGAAGACAGATTTGGACTAGATGTAAGGAAAAAGTTCTTCATGGAGAAGGTGGTGAGGCACTGGCACAGGTTGCCCAGAGAAGCTGTGGATGCCCCATCCCTGGAAGTGTTCAAGGCCAGGCTGGATGAGGCTTGGAGCAACCTGGTCTAGTGGAAGGTGTCCCTGCTCATGGCAGGGGGGTTGGAACTAGATGGTCTTTAAGGTCCCTTGCAACCCAAACCATTCTGTGATTCTATGACTCAATTATCCACTGTTGGGCATAGCATTCTTCTGACAAGAATCCTCAGTGAACTGTAAGGATACGTTAAGAATTGGAGACTACTTAATGCAAAAGACAGTGGTTAGTTTTATGTTATTATAGAATGTTATATTACTGAATATCCTGCATGTTGCATGCTTTTCTGCCTCCAAAGAATGTACACTTGAAAACCTAAGAACTTTGTCTTGTGCATTCTAATGTTTTTGAAGTAACCTAGCTTGGATTCTTCCTTTCTACTCTTGCTTTCATAGTAGTATCAGAGAAACATTTTAATATCTTAAATCCTTTGCTTAAATAGGGTAGGGTCCAAATACTAAACAAGTTATAATTTCTTCTGGAATATTTTACTTTTTTCTCTACCTCTTTAGTACACTACTGACATAAGGAATTTTAGTTTTGCCACTGCGTTCAATACAAATGTTATTACGCTTTAGAAGTGATGTGTAAAAATCAGTAATATTCACTTCCAGTTCCAGATAAGCAAAATTTATCAGTGTCTGTATTTTTTCTTTTGATCCTCTAAATAACCTTGAAAAAAATAGAGTTAATCCATTGGGATTATACTGGAATGCAACCAGAATAACCAGACTGCAGAGGAGACTGCTCCCTCAACGTACATTTTTAGCAATATACAGAGTTGTAAGATGATGACTTCCATACCATTCCACCTCCATGGTTAATAAATACACTGTATGAATTGGCAAGTTAATATCTTCGGCTGTATGTTAATATTTCCTAGTGCCCAAAATCTCTCTGCAGAAAATCAATAAGGCCTCAGTGTCTCAAAAAAGGTATTTATCTAAGAATTTGATATATTTATTTTGAATTCTAGAAGACTCCATTTGTTGCTAAGTCAGGAAGTATTTCTAGGATGTTCTGGTGCTTGTCCTTTTCTTGTATAAAATTTTAATGGTAAAATTTTAAGTGAATGGTCTAGCAGTCTAAATTAAAATAACAGCCTAAAGCATGTTCTAAAGTGATTGAAAACTTTATTTGTATTGCTGAAATGAGAGTGTTAAAGCACAGAAGCAGATCTTGTTCCAGGTTTGGGTTTTGTCTTTTTTTTTTTTTGTTTTTAATTTGCAGTTTTACAGCAACCCACTGAAAATACTGAAATGGAACTAGTAATTTTTTTTTTTTTTAAGCAGCAATTTTGCAGATTGGTTTTTTCCTAGCTTATTCATCCAAAGAATGTAATGAAAACTGTCTTAAGGGTGCTGTGTATTATCAAGGAAAATATGCATCATTATAGAATTTTAGCACCATGTGCTTTTGCTTTATCTGTTTTAAAGCATGAATCACCCTCACATAAAGGCTGGAGCACTTGAATAGAATAATTTGCCTTTCACTTGCAAGTAACTGTGACTCCAAATGGGAATTTCTGGGACTGAAGGCATGGGCACAATTCCCATTGGCACGGATGGGTGGTGGATTCCACCTGAGGCCTTATGATGATGATGAAAGGAACACCTCAGAACCAAGGGCTGAAGTGTCTGCTAGTGAGACGCGTCCTTTGGCAGCAAACGATACGCTGGAGAATGTTGACTTATGAGATGATACTAGAACTGAAAAAGAAGTGATACAGAAATGTTTCATTTGAATGAATATCTGTATGTTTGAATATGATTTTCAGTGTGATTTCACTGTATTGTATTCCAGGGATAATTTGACAAGTTTCTGTGATTTCTTAACACTAACAAATTTCTGCCTTGGTTTTATCTTGTTGATTTTTTAAAATGATAAAACCCACAATTCTCATCCTGCTGAGCCTTAACACTGTAAGCAGTCCTACTGATGTCAACAGGATAATTCATGTGGAAGGAAATATTCATGTTCTTGATAGTGTTCAGGTCTTAAATTTTTTGCATGATGGCATCTTAATAGTGAGAATGCATGTAACTTTACAACTGGCTTGCAATCATTCTACATGGTAAAGAAATGTATGTCCTCTAGATCTCAAAACTGATATACTGAGAGAGAAAATTATACCTGAAGACTATTTTACATTTTTATTCCATGAGAAAACAAAATAATTATATATACATATATATTTTCCTGGAGTAGAATTTTACATAAATAAAAACATTTAATTTTCAAGTGAGAGGTGGATTAAATTTGTAGAGGTGTGACCATAATTGTATTTTCATGATTTCCCTGGAGGTTAACCCTACATATACTGTCTATTTTTAAATGTAATAGTGCACAGAGGTAAAAAGTTGATTGGGAGCACTTCGTCTCTTCCTTTTGTTCCTGGATTGTTGAGCTGGCACTTACCCATGAGCTTCCCCTGCTTGATGTCTGGGAACATTTTTGATGGTACGTCTATTTGTAATTAGGCCTTTACAACCATATAT
The DNA here is from genome assembly GCF_000690775.1 of Eurypyga helias. Taxonomy (NCBI): domain Eukaryota; kingdom Metazoa; phylum Chordata; class Aves; order Eurypygiformes; family Eurypygidae; genus Eurypyga; species Eurypyga helias. The sequence continues at coordinate 6,890 of NW_010228255.1, forward strand.
TTTCTGTGCTTACTTCGAAATGTAAAATTAGCTTAATAAATTAATTAATTTTCCATACACATGAAAAGCATTTCAGTTTCTCCACTGACTTGAAGAGGTTTAGATTAAGAAGTTAATTAATTTCTTTCAGATCAAGCTACTTCAGCATCAACTTACTCAGTTTCATCTTCCTGATTTTCACTATAGAAGTTCAGTTGCAACTATTGATTATATACTTTTTCTAAACTTAACTTACAGTTCTGTTGTTTTGTGATAATCCTGTGAAGAAACATAATAATATTAATGTCATCCCCATAAAGAAAATGAAGCTTTCTCTTGATGATCCCTGATTTTTCAATAGTGTAATATTTACAAATTGACACACTAGTAAAGGCAAGAGTGTCTTTTGGCCCATATTCCCTATTACATGACTATTGGAAATATTTTATTTAATAAATA
>NW_010228256.1:0-1028 GCF_000690775.1 Eurypyga helias
TGGTGGGGTGAGGAGCAGCAAAAGCCTCGATTCTAAGCACTGCTCAGCAGGATCACAAATATCCCTGTGTTATCAACAGTGTTCCCTGCACCAATCCCAAACAGCCCCATATGGCAACTGTGGGGCAAATTAACTCTCTCCCAGCCACACCCGGGGGGCAGAGAGGCTCAACAGGCTGTGCCTGACGTCGGGCTCGAACACATGATGTCGGGCTTGAACACAAATTGTCGCACGACGCCTCCGAGCGCGCTGTCCTGGGAGAGAAACCGAACGAGGGTGGTAGTGCCAGCTGGGTGGGACTGGTGTTTTGGGGGAGTGGGGGACAGAGGGGTTGGGAAGGAGCTTTTCTAAAATCTGAGCTCACTCTGTGGATTTCTCCCTTTCTTTCTTTCAGACGGGCGACCTTCTGTCACCATCCCGGCCTCTCCCTTCATGCAGAAGCTCGGGTATGGCACTGGGGTCAACGTCTACTTGATGAAAAGGTGCGTGTGAGAGCACGGGTGGTGCTGGGGAGCGGGGCTTGGCATCCGTTTTTCCACTAGAATAATGCAGGGAGTGGAATTTGATTGAGATCTGAGCAGGTGCTGCCGTCATCGACCTTCGGGTGCTGCCTGCACCCCTTTGGGTGGGCAGAGGGTCGAGGAAGGGATGTGGGATTGCCAGCTTTTCCCATGGGTGCTGGGAAGGAGCCCGTTGTTTGGGATAACCCCATCAAAAAAAAGGTTTGGCCTGGAATTCAGGCATCTGGGGTCTGTTCCTGGCGCTGCTTTGGCCTGTTGACCAAACTGTTTCCCTCTTAGGCCTCGGCTCCCAAAATGGGAAGCAATACAACCCCCTTTTCTAAAACGCTGGCAAATTCGATGGAGGAGCACATGGGCGAAGCATTCCTGTGTGCCCCCGCCGTGTGCACGTTGGCACGCTGGAGGTTTTTAGCCTTGTTCTTTATTTAATTCCACAAAATAAAGGCGGACGCTCTCCAAAACGGCCCCTCGGTGACCTGTGTGAGCTGTAGCCGTGGTGCCGCCTGC
>NW_010228256.1:1057-1592 GCF_000690775.1 Eurypyga helias
CGTGCAGGTCTCCCAGGGGTTTGTCTCTCTCCCCTTGGGCCGTGAAGAAAATTAACTCCAAATGCAACAGGAGGCAGCAAAGCATCTATCAGCAGAGACTGAACGAAGAAGCCAAAATCTTACAAAACCTCCAGCACCCCAACATCGTGGGTAAGTAAGCGACACACAGGGCTGGAAAAATCACAAATCAAGCTGTTGGAGCTGACTCCGGAGGCAGCTGACGTGACACGAGGCTGCTGCGGGGTTTCTCCGCCCTCCCTGTGCTCCTCTCGTGCCGAGGGATGTGGGGCACAGTCCTCCCCGTCTGGGGCCGTGGGGTGTGATGGCTGGGAGGGGGAGGATTGCTGCGTGCTTGCCCCGTCCTTGCGCTTCGGGGCCGGGTTGTTGGGCTGCCGGGCTCACTGTGGAGCTGAGCGAGTTCAATGAGTCTCGCCCCGCGTGGTGGGGACTTGGAAGTGCTCCGGGGCAGCAGGGTTGGTGGCAGAAGATGCCAGGTAGTGCTTCGTTGCCTGTTGAGGTCGGTGTCGGTGGTTAT
>NW_010228257.1:0-38951 GCF_000690775.1 Eurypyga helias
CCCCGCCCCCCATAGAAAGAGAATACTTACTGACTTTTTTCAGGCTAACCCCAGAAATTTTGTGTTCCATATTTGTATCCTGAGTTTGAATCTAAATTATTTCCTTTCCTAAATTTCATTGAAATTATGTGATATTGTACAACAAGTAGGACTCAGAAATGTGAAGCTTGCCAAGGGATGTGCACGACTGGTGATGGTGTTTTGGACAAGATTTTTATTAGCAATAATATGACTTGTTATTATAAGAACTTTTGCTCTCTTGGACATTATCCTTTATCTCTGCTCTATCTGTTAATATGAAATTAACCATTGTAGGTTATTTAAAGAAGTAATAAAATCAAGAAGCTAGAAAAAAAAAAATTAATCTGAAAATATTAACCAAAACATGACAGACAAGAACAAAAGAGTATGATTAATGCCTTTCTTATTTACTTCAAGTTTAAAAATCCTGTTTGTTAATGTTCCGTTTTAATCCTGCTTCTCATCTGTTTGAATATTGCAGTCATCTATTTTTCCTAACTCTTATGGGTTCCTAGGAATACCACAGTACTTCAGCAACAGAAGAACTAGATAGGTCACACTAGAATGTTGGGTTCTGTCTAGATTCTTACAAAGCTGGTCTAAGGAACAAATATTTTGTATGAGTTATTTGGATCTGTAGCTATGATGTCTGTTTTCAATTGATCTGTTCACTGATATCAATTAAATATTGATAGCCTTATTGAAATAGCAATAGCATAATTAACAGGGGAATGTTGCAAATTAGGTGGGAAACTACTGCTGAAAGTTCTAGTTAGGAATTTGAAAACAAGATTAAGTTTAGAGCAATTTTTTCCTTGCACTTTACAGGTAACTTTTTGTTTGGTTGGTTTGGTTTGGTTTGGTTTTTGTTATATATATATAGAATAGTACTGTGAAGAAAAAATACTGGTGATAAGAGGATACATGTTTTCTGTGGGCATGTCCACAGATGAAATTTCTGTCTGCCCAACATCTTATGCCGGTCAAAGAGATTTGAATATGTGAGATGAGAGAAGAAGGACACTGTTTATTGAACAGCTTCTCACAGTAGAAGTTGGAGTTGCAGTAGCTTTAAAAACTGCTAAAGCCTTATTCATTCGTGTAGCAAAGTTGATGTGTGAATTCAAAGAGTGGCAAATTGACTTACCAAACCCTACTTACCCTGAGTAGGGCTTTTCTACACAGTATTTTGATCTACTGAAATGTTGCAGAAGGCCGTAATTACTATATTTACTGCTTTCCTCATCCCAGCTGAACATCAGACTGTCATTTGGAGTAGGAAGTCTGGACTTTATATCTCTGCTGTATCTGATTAAAACCCAAAAATTTCTGATGCTGTCTGCCTAAATCCCAGATGAAAGTTTTTGTTAATTGGTTCCATGATTATCTAGGTTTTTAGTTCTGTGCTTTTGGCCACACACTGGGCTTTCAATAGGAGCTATCCTTTTGAGCATTTTCCATCTCAAAATCAGCATGTTTCCACATAAAGACTGTGTTTAGAAGAGTCAGAATTTCTTGATGTTTCATCAAAAATTCCAGACAAGTTCTAACCTTTTTCCAGCCCTACCCTTTTTCTACTGATTATAACTTGCCTAAATTCACATCACAGATATGTGGAGGGCATGCCTGCCCTGGCAGGTGCAGGCAGGTCTGAGCTCACTTTGAAGGAGGGCATGCCTGCCCTGGCAAGTGCAGGCAGGTCTGAGCTCACTTTGGTTGTGGTAGCCTGAGAAGGGCAGGGAAATGCTGGGCTGAGAGGCCCATGCTGGTTCAATGCAACTTGTACTCAAGTACTCAGTACTTCTTTCAGTGCCTCAGAATGAGTTGTATAAATAACACAAAATGGAAATGTTTTATAAGATGACTAGAAAACTTGCCTTTCCTCAGCCAGCAGCTTGCTTCATAATCTCCCTATATATAGTATCGATCAGTTTCTACTACCTAAATCACAACACTGTGCCAAACGCAGTAATTCTGCATGAGTGCTCCACCATCCTCTATCTATGAAATCTTCTTCTCCCAATAAACATGCCTTCCAATTTCCCTCTTTTGCATCCATTCCAAATAGTCACTAAACTGGTGGATAATGACGTTATCTACTTAATCTGTATGTGGAACATTGGAAATGAGCGATTGTTTTAATTACTTGAATTTTTGCTTACACTAATTCCACCCCCACTGATCTTAACTGGTAGATAAAGGCAGGTATGCTGCTGTGGACGGTGATTGCACAAAACCTCTACAGTAAACCCATAGCATGAGACTTTGTGTGGATGGGCCCTGAGAATGAATTGTGCAGACACTGGCCACAACTCCCAGACATCAGGTACTTTGGCTGGAGCTCAGCTCTCAGAAATCCCAGACAAATGCACATCACTTTATTGTGTTAATAAGGGAGGCTAGGATTTCTTACACACCACCCTCCATCCCCCACCTGGCCATAAATCCATGTCTGACTAATGAAAAGGTAATAAAACTAACAAGTGGCCTGTAGAGCTGCAGCATGAATGAAGCCTCATTTCCTATGGAATGGTGCCTTGCGGTTGGTTGGCCTTGATGGTCAAGGTACAGAAACCCTGAGGCTTTTCCTACAACTTAGTATTTATAAGTGCTGGTGTGCGGATTCTCAGGTATCATTAAAAAATGTGAACTGCAGCCTTTCCCTCAGCCAGAAACTTATATGATCCCAATCCTCCATTTGACCATCTGCTTCTGCAGAACATATGGAAACATAATAATCTTTGATATCAATGTCCTTTTGTTTAATTTCAGTTGAAATCAGATTGTGGGTTCCAAAGCTCTTTAGTAAACACATGTGAATATGTATTGAGTGTAATCAGACAACTTTTAACAGCAGAGCGAACTATGGTAGAAATGCCACTGTATTTTTCATAACTGTCATTAGTGAAAAGTTAAAGCATATTTTTCATAATTCTGGATGTCTGCAGGGGAAAATTGTTGTCTTAAAAATTTCAGCTTTGACAAGTTTGGACTAAATCTTGATTTGTGACTTAGGAAATATTGCCAAATGAACTAGCCATCTTAGAACATCCAAGGCATAGAACTAGGGGATGGACAGTAAAGCAGGAGACTACAAAACCATAGACTTGCGATATTAGTTATGATGTTGCTCTCAGATGAAGCTACACTCTGTCACTAACCTACAGCCCAATTACCTGAGTTTCATAATAAAAGCTTTGCACTGATTGTACAGGAACCTTGTCTCTTCTTCCAAAAAAATATTTGAAAGTTAGTTCTTAACAATCTATCATTTTGTTTTACTTTAAACCTTACAAGGCAAATCCAGATACCTTGGCTATCCTTTAAATGATCAAAGAAGCAACTTCTTACTGAGAAGCTATAAATAATTCTGATTGTATTTATAACACTGGTTTAGTACTGATTAAAGTAGAAAACCTAGTTTTTCTCAGAGATAATATACTTCTGTGATACATATAAATTGTGGTTGTAATACATAGTCTATCAGAGGCTCTTGCACCACTAAAATATTATTCTTGGCAGACATCAGTTTCAATGAAACTTGAGCCACAGTTTACACAAGTTCTCTTAAGAAATTCATGCATTTATCCATGGAAGGCTGGAAATCAGACCAGCAATGACCCATTCAGAAATACGGAAAAGTCTGGAGGCTGAGCCCATGGAAGTGGCACTGATTACCTGCAGACTACTCTCCGTTCACAGAGGCTCATGTCTACACAACCTGCTTTGTCCTTGGCTTTAAAATGTGACAACACTACAAAAGCCCTTACTCCCTGCTGATGCTGCCTCATGACACTGCTCTTCTTCAGATTTATGGAGAGATCTACTGAGGGAGAGCTGAGTTATGAAGCAGAGTATTTTTTTCTCAGGGGAGTTACCTCATTAAGAACTCTTTTTTTCATTTGCCAATTCAATGCATGCTCCTACACTGAACTGCAAACAGGCACACATGCACTTACACATGCATATACAGAGGTACAGTAGCTTTGAAACTGCATCTAGAAGAGAAAAGATCATATTTTTAAATGACAGATAAAATTTCTAGGTTTTATCTCTCTGTAGCCTCTGCATTTGTGAATGAAATGTCTGGTTTACTCAGGTACTTTGAATACATTTACCTCACTTCTGAGGTACAGAGCAGAGCAGTAGGAGTTTCTGAAGGCAGCAAGGGAATATATACTCTGGTTGCCAGCAGCAATAGAAGAGAATGGGTATTTAGTAGAATAATGAAGAATTATTTATGGGGGTTTTTGTTTGTTTTTAATTTTGCAGTATTACATTAAATTAATTTCTGACATCCTTGATCATTTCATTTGATCTCAATGTTCAGCTCAGCTGTAGTCCAGGGCTTACAAAGTAATTACTAGAGTTCAGAAGTAAAACAGACATGCTACAGAAGTGCTCATAATCGGGAACCAGTGATTTCCAGATTGATATGCCATATCTGTTCTAACTTCTAGTTATTAACAGTATTATCTTGTGACCTTTTTAACCAGCAGAGATTACTGAGGAACGTGTGGAAATAAATTTTCTATGTCATAGGATACTTCTAATAAGCTGCACAAACCTGTGCAGTCTCTGATGCATCTACCAACTCTATCAGTGACCTTTTTTTCCTCTTACTATTTTGAGATCTTACTGGAATATCTACAATGAATGTTGCTAGACTTGATAATCAAAGATGCTATGCTTTGTCAGTCTATATCAAAGTGCAATAGAACCCTTTGAAGTTCTTTAAGCATGTCCAGATAAAAACTACAAAACCTATAAAATATGTCTGAACATTCTAGACATACAGTGGTGGCTTTTCTGATTGCCATGCTCATGTAGAGTTGTCAAAAAAATAATACATTTTCTGTGCTAAATCAATGTAAACTTATCTAAAATCACACTCAACATGCAAATTACTGTTTATTCAAATAATAACATTTTCAAAAGCACCTCAGTAAGATGGATTATTAAGCCCTTTAAATAATTTCTTTAAACTATTTTCTAAATATATTCAATTTCCTGAAGATGGGCATGAGAAAAACCTACATAAACAAAACAGACAAAAAGATAAGCCTGGAATTCTTGCATACACTAAAAATGCACTTAGACTCATGTAAAACACCATTAAATTTGCCAAAAATATATTGTTTTCAGTTTATAGCAAGGAACTATTATAATATTCTTACCCAAGAAAAGTGCTAGAGAGACATTACTGTTATTAGCAAACCTCACAAGGTCTCAATATGAGCATAGTGCAGATACACCTCATTTAATAGTCATTTAGCCTGAATAAAAGCATGAATCAACACCTGAAATTTTGTCTGAATTAGAACATGTGATGTGGTGTTCCTATATCTGGAATGACTCTGCCATGTGCTTCTGTTTGGAAAGCACTTGTTTATTACCTCTAATATTTTCCAAAGGTTTTGATGAAGTATGTGAAAATGCCTTTGAGAATCAATATAAATGTTCACAAGACTAAATTTTAGCTTGAATATTTGAAAAATTTGGGACTTTGAATTCCTCTTTGTTCTCATTGTCCAGTAATTAAAGTATGCAGACAGACAAAAGCTGTGAATTCCCTGATTTGGGGCTGAAGAATTAAGATTTAGAGATTGGGAGAATGCTCAGGGGTAAGCGTCATACATACTTGGTCTGTTCTTGTGCTCTTCCTAGGTCCCCACTTTTGATCACTGTCAGAGACAGAATATGGACAGGTAGACCTTTGGTGTGACTCTTGTCTTCTTATGAGTATTTTTTGCCTTTTTTTCTGTTATTCAAATGGTATTCTATTACAGCAGTGAAGACTGTAAGCTGAGGGACTGTGCATGTGTTTTCACAATGCCTAGCATAATGGGGCACTGACCTTTGTTAACTCTTAGGTGCTGTCCTCTAAAAATAACAGTAATATAATTAATAACATATACTGCATGATATTCCACTTCTGAAGTAAAACTGTGCGGCCTTTATTGATCAATTTAAGGCAATGAAAATGAACCCATGAAAGCAATGAGGGTGGGCTGAAAGAGAAAGCTCAGATGCTAGATCAATGTTCAGGTAAGTATGCAATCTTTTGCAAGTTCACTGAACCTAATATAAACTAAGGTATTTGGGTTCTATTGTATATACACCCATAATACCTATACCTTTATTCATATCTTAGTAGTGTTATTTTAGTAAGCCCAGGTCATTCAATCAAGTGATGATATGCTTGTGTCCTCTGTTTAATCAGATCTTCAATTAATGTGTTGAGTTTTTCCATTGTGTAAATATAGATTGAAAGGAAATATTGCCAAGTTAACTGAAAGTCAACTGAAATATGTACATCAGCATTGCTGAGAATTTCAACTTAAATCTAAAAATGCTTCTGTAACTTTATTCTGTAATGAAGCCTTCTTCTAGTTTAGGGAAATTCCTCAGAAGTTGGGGGGATATGCCAGTGAAGTGTTTCTACATACTCACACCTCTCTTATGCCTTTGCATATTTTGAAGATACAGGACTAGATGGACATTTTCTGGATCTCAGACAAGCTGTTTTTTCCTTACAGTGTTACCTGACACTGATGTGTGCATCTTCCACTTTTCCCCCCTGGTAATTTCATTAACTAAATCAAGGTTTCAGATGACAAGGACCCTTGAAACTTCTGATACATGAGTACATGATTTAAATAATTCAATATTGCTGACATCAGATGAGATGAGTTGTTTTATGGATCAATAGAAGGGTGACTCTGATGTTTATAATAAAAAAATAGAAATTAATTGCCATTTAACTTGCTCATCTTGATGATTCTTCTAGTATATATTCTATTATTTTACTAACATAATTCTTCATCAACCCATGTTCTCCTTTTAAAAATAATCCTGTTAAAGAAAATAGACATAAGGTTCCTCACCAGGCTGGCAAATAAACTGAAATAGCCTGTAGTAATTTTTTTTTTAATTAATTTTGGTTATTCATTGGTACCTGTTTTTAAAAGTGGTATATCATCATGCATGGCCCATCAAAATGTCCAGATTTCATTCTTTATCAAAGACTCTTATGACGTGTCACTACTGACAGTAATGTCCTACATATCTATGATAACTGATGAGTGGAATTTCTTCTTTAAAGACTTAAAATACTATGCCTATGCCTGCATTGTAGATCATACTGCTATTGAAGTCATCTGGCAATGAGAAATTTTAATACTGAGTTTAATTCTGAGTTAAATAAAGCAAATCTGGCACACATTTTTATATTGTATTACAGTCATACTCAGGCTACAGAACAAAATATATTTCCCAAAGTTTCAGGACTTGTATCTGGCTTTTAAACATTCTTTTTTTTTTTTTTAATTCTCCCATTTATTTAGTATTTTACAGTTCTCTGAGTCAGAAGAAAAGTTATTAAAAATATTTACTTGATAGAAAACTGTCTTTTTCAGAATATAAGAGAAAATATACAAAATTCAGAATCTCCCACAATTCAATGGCATCGAACCCTACTTTCACTCTTCTCCTTAAGGCCAGAAGCTTGTGTTTCAGCCTTCCATCAAAAATAAACAAAACAAAATAAACAAAATAGCCTGCTCTAGAGAAGGGCAGCCAGTGTTTGCCGTCTGCCTCAGCATTGTTAGCTGCTGGCAGTGAATAAAAGCTCTCAGAATGGCACAGCTCTTTGAAGCAAAATAAATCCCCCAGCACACTTAAAAGAGTGGGGGTTTCCCTCCTGGCATTCCAAAAAACAATCTCTGGACAGACATTACATCCTCTGGAGCAAAGGAGTCTTAAACACAGCAGTTAAAAATTCTGCCTCCAGTTATATCCATGGCAAAAGTCCCAACGGGGACAGGATTTCACCATGTTTATCCAGGCTCTCAGATATTCCTTGATGTTTATGGGATCCCACTAAGCAAAAGGAATATTATAAAAGTTCCTTTGACAGCAGTTTCCAATCGACTGGCATAAAAGCTGATCCTGGCTTGTTTTGGCACAAGTATTAACAACTGGCACAGGCCAGGGTTGAACCCACCAGACTCAAGACTAGAGAGGCATGAAAATGTATAATAACACCATCTTACCACCTCTCTGAGCCCTGGCTTTCATAAAATATCTCAGCTTATCCCAAGGATCTGGACAATTTTTTCTAAAAATCACTTATGCATTGAGAAATTGCTTCTGCAATATGCTATTTGTTAGACAGAGAATTCATGCAAGTTTGGGGTGATATAAAAGTTTTATTAGCACTCATTTAGGATGACCTTACATTACTCATAAGTGGCATAACCACAAGCGAGTTGCATGGCCATCCTAAATGCACACCAACAATGCACCAGTAAGGCCAGCAAGTCATCAGCAAGGCACATACTAAGTGGTTGACAAGAATGACTCGCTTGGGAACATAACTCTGGCTCATTATATCTACTAATTTTCATGCTCCGCAAGGGCTGGCATGTTCCTGGAGATTGGCATACCACAGAAAAAATGACACATACTTTTGTTTCTATGATGCGAAGATGAAAATCTGATTTGCATCTATTTGAGTCTAATCAGCAAACATATGACAGGCAGGCTTAACAAATTTGTTAGTATAGGAAAAATTAAAGTTTCTGTAACCTAATGGTGTGCTTATGTGTCATCCAAAAGCCTCAACAAATTCACAAGTCATAGAACAACAATTTTAATAAATCAGTTTATTCTAGACTCTGGAATTTACCAGAGCACTGTAGACACATCTAATATGTGAAGTTATGTGGCTTGCTATGCGGCTGCTTCATATTCAAAAGAACAAATTGGTAAATTTAGATCCCTACAAACCTTTTTCTTTCTACAGTCCTTCTAAATTCCAGACACAGCTCTCCTGCTGACATCCCATGTCTGACGGTGACCTATGTGTGATGGCGCTTTTGAAAATGGGTATCAGAATAGTAGTTTCAGTATGTTTATCTTCTTTCTTTAGTGGTTTCCTCTATTGCTGCATACTTACCTTTCTTGATACATTTTGGTGTCCTATTTTGAGTCATGGGTTTAGTTTTTCTGAATAATCTTACGGACAATTACTCAGATTCCTTATGAGTCTTCACAGTTTTGTCCCGAACAGCGTAGCTGCTAATGTGTGAAAGAGACTGAAATGGGTAGACCTGCAATTTGTTGGAGGCTGCAAGGAAAATAAATGTTGATTTTATTGTATTAGCTTATTGTTTTACCATGGCCATACATTTAATCATGTGATAAAAGGGAATAAAATGAATGTCGTGAATATAACTGCAACTAGATCTTGGATAATGAGAACATCCTGTGACAAAAAGCTGATCACTTCCATGCACAATATTACTTGTGATTTTCTCATGTGCTTCCCCACATACATAGGATTCTTTTCTTGCTTTTTCATTTTTAGTTATTTATGATTTTCTCACTTTTATAATCTTTCCTATCATAATTTCATATGAAAATCTTGTTCTCACTGCTAGCTTTTGTAGCAATGACAATATTTTCTTTCTGTTACAGTTTCAACCTGAATACTTCACTTTGTAGAAATAAGACACCTTTGGAAAGCAGACACTTCTGAGAATGAGGAAAGGAAACAGTAGAATGATAAAAATGCTAGACAGTGGCAAACAGGAACCCATTGCTGTTAATAAAGGTGCCATTGGATTGTTCATGTTCATACAAAAAGTGGAAAACAGAATTTCTTTTTTGTTATTGTTTTATTTATTTATGATGCTCTCATTCTGAAAGATTTAGTCACAGTTCCATTCAAAACATTCAATTTATTCCCTTTGACTGATGAATATTTGGAGTGGCTGAATCAGTGAGAACATTCAAACTTCTGGTGCCAGACAGTCTAAGCTTGCTGCATGAAGATATCCCTTTCCTGATTTCTTCTTCATTTTTAATGCAGTGTCTCTTTTAGAATTACTTAGAAATTTCTGTCTTTTGTGCCAGGATGTCTGGTAGCTACTGGATGATTTTTGCTCATAGACTGGTTGTATATTTACTTGTCAATTTACCACCTTTCTTTTAATTCCTTTTGAATGATCCACCTGCTTAATGTTTACTTCCCCTTTGGTTTCTTCAGTAAAAATCTCAGAATTGGGATTGGTATATTGGTTTGTATGTTGTGGTGAAAAGTTTTTCCTGAAGTCTGCTGATGTTGGGTAGATTTTTTAACTTTGCAATAACATTGTTATTTTCCAAAAATATGCAAAACCAGTCATGCTCTATCACCATTCCTGAACTGTAGAATATGCGATATTGGTAAACAGACTGGCTAAAGAACACAGGTCACGCTGGCCAAGGGGAAATTCACTTTTTCTGATTGCAGGATAAAAGGAAAGCAAACAAAAGCTACCATATGATGCAATGTTATTCTATGTTTACAATATTCATAGATAACTCAGTTTTCAAAATTTATCAGCTCAGCAGAAAGTTAAACACCTAGTGAGTTAGCGTTTAATCAGATGGGCCTAAGCAAACCGAGACACATGTCCTGTAACTCTGAACTTCAGCTTTGTAGAGACATGCATTTGAATTAATTAGAGTCATCCACAGTTGTGGGAGAGAGGGGGAGACTTTCAAGGTGTAATTTATCTTGCCTATTTTTGATGCTTATTTTAGGAGGAGAGGAATCATGCTCCAGATCGCAGAGCATGAGTATGCTACAGCATTCTAGAGCAGCTAGAGCTCTGCTGATGAGCCAGGGATTCACGCACATCTAGGCAGAGAGAGATGAATGCCTACCTATGAATCCTATGCAGGATGTCAGAGAAACAGAGTGTCTAGTTACTCAAGGGATGAAGCAGAAGATTTCAGAATCGATCATCCTCTTCCTTAAGAGTCTCCTCAGTGTTTTAGCACAACCTTTGCAACATTTATCTCAGAGAACAAAATGGTTATAAAAATGGGTTTTTTTGAATATGTTTTTGTTATTCTCATAGAAACTACCATCCTGGATTAAGTAAAATTAAGTGCCTCAGGATGATGTCTGTAGAAACCAGTAAATTGAATAGATGTAGCCTAGTAGCTGATCTGGAAGTAATAGGAGATTTCAGCAAATGGTGAGTCTCCTGCACCTCAGTTACTTTGGTGTGTAGCTCTTGACTTTGAAGGAAATGCTAATCTATTACAGCGCTTTGGAGCTGTATGCTTAAGTGAATAGATTTGTTTTCACTAAGATTCAGCAGTGCTGATATTTACTAGAATGAAAGAGATACAGTTTCAATTTACATTCTGTCTGCTTTAGAATAAGGGCTTGAAGGTCTTTCATGTCCTAAGAAATGGCAGGGAAATTGGGCAGTCTGGGAGGATTATTTCTTAGTCTCTCGGACTGGAACTGTTGAGTTTTATAGAAATAAATGCTAATTTCAGGAGTGCTTTACAGAGACACAGAATCATTGAATAGTCAGGGTTGAAAGGGACCTCTGGAGATCATCTAGTCCAACTCCCCCGCCAAGGCAGGTTCATCTGGAGCAGATTATATAGGAACGTGTCCAGGTGGGTTTTGAATATCTCCAGAGAAGGAGATTCCACAACCTCTCTTTTCCATGGCCTTGTTAAGTGTCATGGTCATGGAACCAAAAAATCAATTTCTCACATTTGTTGCTGTGGGTGTTTGTGTCTGTGCATGTGTCTCCTGCCCCCACCATTCAATGACTGTTTTAGCTTGGGCAGAGGATGGCTGAGTACTAAAACACTGAATTGTTCCCTAAAATAAGAAACAATGTCTCTCCTAAGTCTGGTTTTGTCCCAAGCTTTATTTATGGAGACTTTACTAGTGAGTGTGCTTTCAGAGCATTTTCAGGACACAACGAGACAGGTAAGTACAGAAATCTGCTGGGGTGATTCACCTCAGTGGCATCAGAATTTGAGACCTGCAAATGTGTGATGGTATATGGAGCAAACACTATGTTAGACAAGTACACCCGTTTTTGGATCACAGTATTTACTCTCCAGAGTACCTGTTTTCCAAACATTCTACTAACATGAATGTAAATTTCACTGTCAGAAGTGATAGTTTTTTTATAGCCTGTTCACAGATGCATCGCTATTAGATTGCTGATAGTTGTTTTAATCACAGTAGGCTACTACACTTGGGCTATCTTACATTAAAATCTACTATTTTGTGTGATTTTCTACAAATATAACTGCATAAAGCAATAAAATATGCTCATTTGTAAGGGAAAATAATGTGGTACATCTATTACAGGAAGGAGCACTTCAAATTTTAGACTTAGGAAAATTAACAGCAAAGTAATAGTGATTAAACTGGGAAAAGAAACATTCTGAAGTGAAAATCATCACCTTTAAACTAAGTTGATTGCTGAAGAACAGATCTGGAACACTGATATATGGAATGACATGATACAATAGTTGTTAATAAAATGGTGCAACTTCCTAGGAAGAGAAAAAAATAATTTCAGTTTGGAAAGCATAGCTGTAAATGCTTAACCCAGCACATGCTTGCACACTGGAAACAGTCATAGCAGATAACAGTCTGGAGACACTGAGTCTTCAGTCCTCGTTGCTACTGAGTCCTGGCAACACGAGTGCCGTGTGACATGTGATATTTCACTTCAGTATGCATAAGGCTTAGGCAGGACACATAGGAGCTAAGATGCAATTTTCAAAGCATGAAAGCAGTAACATTTGCACACTTTTTATTAACATCAAACAGATTCTTAGGAGTGACATCAGCCTATGGGAATTAATCAGGATATATTTTTTTTTAACGTAGAGATCTTATTGCACTTAGTTTCAGTTCTGTCCTACTGTTTTTCATGGAGAAATATGATTGCTGTTGAGTATCCATAACAAACTAATAGGAGTAAATGTGTCCTATAATGACTGCATATACATTCTAGTCAGATGGTGACAGTGACACCTCTCTATAATCCAGATTGATTTTGATTTTATCTTTTAATATGTTTCTTCTACTTTTCTGTACTTATGGCAGAGTTTCAACGAGGTTTGTGTCTTCAAAGAAACCTATTTGTTTATGATGTTCAATCCACTCAGAAATGGATGATGCATTGCTAATTTAAAGGCAAAGTGTCAAGGTTTTTAGAATGAGAAACTTTATTTTTAAAACATAAGCTCTTTTGGTGTGCTCAGAGGAGCAAGTATCTCCAAGAGAACGGCCACTTTACCTTTTCCCCTTTTCTGTTGTGGTGCTTTTAGAGACCCTAAATTATTTTCGTTCCTTTTGGAGGACTTTATAGTGAAAAACAACTCTGGCTGAGGGCAGTGTAATGCTGGCATAACTGCATGCCATATTTTTCCACTTTGTGCCATAAGAGAAGGAATAAAATTTATAACATTTATCAGGCACTGGGTAGAGTGCCAAATAACAGACAAGGTTTTTCTGAAGTCTACACGTGCCAGGAAGGTAATGAATAATGGATTGGTAGTAAACTGTCATGCCAGGGGAAAATACTGGCCTGCCATGAAAGTCCCAAAAGGAAAAAAGAAAAGCTGTAGCATAAGGAGCCTATTGCCAAAAAGCAACGAGAGCAAGTAAATGAGTGCGGCTGCCAAGCAACAACATGAGTGACACTTTTGTAGTTGTGAGCCTATTTTTCTAATTCCGACTTTCCCAATTGAATAATGATGCACTAATGCTAATTCTTCCTATCAGGCATGCTGAGGTGCTCTCTCGCAGTGTTACTGTGATGACTGACTAGGAGCCACAGGTAATGACATGATGGGATTTCCCTTAGCAGTCACTCACAGGTTGGATAAAACAAAAAACCTCCTATGGAAAAGGAAAAGTTATTTTTCCCCTCCTTCCATAGTTCTTTCATAGAGAACTAAGCTTATCTTCATGTTCACTCTTTACATGACACAATCCATACTTCAAACTTCATGTTTCAGGTATATCTACTGTGCCACAAAACCGGTGTTAATCCTGCTGCTAAAGAGGGACAAACTGACTCACTAGGTTGCTGTTCTGTGACTTGAAAGAAAGAATGTAGGTTTATGACTGACCTGTTCCACACCAATGCATTAAATTGGAAAGACACAGACTCCTAAACACTTAATATGGCAATAATTTTATATATTTTTTTTTTTAAATTCCAGTTTGGTTTGCTATACACAGTAATGTATAAGCTCTGAAATTCAGTTCTTAAGTGGAAAGAGACAGTATATAATACAGCAAGTTTTTAAACAGCATTAGGAGCCAGATTTATAGAAAATGAAAAGCTATGAAAACTGGGAGAAATATTTTGGTCAAGTGGTACCTTCTTCTGGGCTTATTTATGCATGTTTCTTAATATAAATTACTAATATGCTGTAACTTTATTTTAGAAACTTTTTGATTAAAAATGACCCTTTATTCATTGCATTCTACAAATGTCAGCACAGATGTAGCTTTTTAGAGAGAATTAAAAAGGTTATTCAGTATTTCTCCAGCAAGAAAAATAGGAGAATAAGAAAAATCCATGGGTGGGACTTTGTGTAGAACTCAAGACACAAACTAGATTTCCTGTTCTACCAAATACCTCCAATATATTCCTGACTATATTGCCTAGTTTCTGTTGCACTTCAGCTTGGCTCAGCAGCACTCACTTACCTGACAAGACTGTACTGAGAAAAAACTTCAGTGAAGTTTGTGGAAGGCTCAGCTTTACAATTACAGATGTCCTCTATAGAATCTTACAGGTCTAATGGGTGGTAAGGAGAAACCTTCCTTCATAAACAGATTACTTTAAAAAAAAAAGTAGCATAATCAGATAGTGTGGGCTGTGGAAGTTTTAATAGTCATTAATAGCACAGAGACAGGAATTCAGGGTTTATAAACATGAGTATAATCAATAGATGATGAGCTTTGCCTGTACCTCATTAGGTATCCCAGCTGGTATTGAAGCTGGTGCTTGCAAAGGTCCCAGGATACACAAAAATCTCCACAACTGGATATCAAGTGAAAGAGGTGGTTGCATGTTGGTTTTAACAATGAGTAGTAAGAGTTCCTAAATTAGCATAGAAAATAACAGTTTATTAATATTTAACCAGTTAATGCAGTTATTCTTTGCTGTACGTGATAGAGACTTGCCACGTAGTACTAACAATGCTGAGTTGAACTTTCAATAATTAGATGTGCAGCTGTGGACAGGAGCTGAAGGAGTTCAGCTGTGCCAATTTCTCTTCTCCAGAGGTAGAAAGAAAGGAGGGTTTCTTGCATACATGCCAACCCTCCTTTCCATACCTATGCAGATGACAATCTGAAAACTATGATCTAGTTTACCAGATTAAGCTACTTTTTAAAACTGATGCTGCCATACCTTTTTCTGAGATTTCCAAATAATCACTTGGTTCTCTGCCAAGTAATTTTTCTGTTGAGGGGAGAATCTTGCAATCACCTCTGCGATCTGCCTATATTAATTCCTTGTTAAATCTTGGTAGTTAGTAAAGATTTCCAGTGAATGTTTTTGTCTGTAAGCATCCTGATAAATTTTGTGCTATTTGTTACTTTTTTGTTGTTGTTGCTTTAAATCAACAACATAAGATAAATAAAATGTTGGTTTTGTATTTCAGAATAAGGAGAAAAACCTTTGTGAATATATGATGATAATGTAATTTATAATGTAATGTATTGGTAAAATACTAGTGATCTGATATACTACTGAGGAAGCAATAGTGAAGCAAATTATATTTTAGAATGTGCGATACTGAATTCATGTGAAAATCCTGACATTGGTGATACATTTTTCTGTTAAATTAGTTACCACCACAACCTGGCCCTAGCCTTAGCCTTACCTGAACCTATTGTATTACCTTAGCTGTTTCCTTAGCCTGAACATCTCTTGTTTCAGATTCCATCTTTATTTTTAAAGTAAAGCACTCACTACAATCACTTTGCTTTTGCTATAAACTGAAATAAAAAGAATACCTAGCATTTAACAAATTAACTATATTCCTCACAAAACTCAGTAAATTTCAAGTATCGTGTTGTGTAACTTCCCAATAGAAATGTAAGGACCGTTTTTAAAGTTTATTTGCCTAAAGCTGTTTAACTTCATTTTATTGATACAGTTAGGAACCAGAAATGGTGTAGAAAAACCAACACAGTTTAAAAATGTGTGAAGGGTTAAAAAATTTCTCATTTACCATTTTGTCTAAGCTCAGGTGCCAGCAGTTAATGGTGATTACTGGTGTTGTAGGCTGCAGGCTGGAGTTAGTTTGTTCCAGCCTAGACCTGGGAAAGGCTTTTCCCCTCAGTCCCCTCTTTTACACAACTTGTGGGATTGGCAGGAGTGAAGAGTTGCAGAATCAAAATGTTTGCAGTTGAAGAGCTGTAAGTTTGATTTATTTATTTACATTTGGTGGGAGTGGGGACAGGGGCAGGTTCTGTTTTTTCTAGCAGGCAAGGGGAAAAGGAAGTCAGTATGGGAGAGACATCTCAAGTCTTGTAATAAAAATGGCATAGGTAAGAAGAAAGGTAAATCTAGGTTATACTTGGCAGGTTTGTTCTGGAGGAGAGTGACTCTGTTTTGGTGTGTGTAGTGCTCAAATGTTGGCAATGCTGTAAATAGTTGGACTAGTAGATCTTGGCTGGGAGATAGGAATCCTAGCTTTTGCGCGTGTCTTGTTCTGGCTTACAAAAACCTTCTTATAATTTTGGAATTGTGAAACTAAGTTCTTCTGATCCAAATTCTGCTTTCAGTCAAAATCATTAGGGGTAAAGCATACAAATTGTGAAGGACTATCCCCATGCTAGGTGCAACATTTTTTAATATAGAGCAACTTCTTTGTTCCTGTATAAGCTGTGTGTCTATTTACCATTATGCAATGTCATAACTATATAACTAGCAAGGCTTTTGCCTTGTTTTTCTGATAGGATATTGTTTCCTTTCTGCTGTATGGAGTGTGTCAGCTTGTATTCAGTCAACTAGTAGCTTTAGTGTCTTCCTTGCTGTGCCATGATTACTTTCTTCCTGTTTGCGTGTACACAGTTTAAAAATAAAATGGGCAGGCAGGGGCTAATATGATTATTTTGATACTACTGTAACACTTTTTCTGTACAAAAGGCAAATTTCTATTTATGCCATTTTTAAACAGTGGTGTTAAATTAAAGCTGGTAGGTGCTTTGTTTTTACCAAGTCAAACAGGAATGATCCTTGGAAGTTGTGTTGTTCTTCATTATACACCTATTGCAGAGCCTGAAGAATGAGGATTAGATTAAATGCACATGAACTGTGTACTCTATGTGTATCTGTATTGTCTGAGATTCTGATTTTCCATTTCTGCCTTCGATCTGTTATTAACAATATTTTGTTGTTGGTGATTAATACTATAGTGATGGCATTATACTTAGAAGATAAAAGTTACGTTATCTCCAGCTGCAGTTTGATTATGCCATTTGGATGTAGAGGCAGTAATGGCTTTGTCTCTAATGATATTTCTTTTCTCAGGTACGTCTTTCTCTTCTCCCCCATTCCAGACTTTCTTGAGCTCTATACTCTCCTTGGCATTTTCTCAATATTTTATGTATTTAAGGTGGCAAAGAAGAAAAACTCCCTGGATTAAGAAGGAGAGGCAATCTGATGGTGCTGTTCTGCACCTGAAAAGCTGGTGAAGTCTTCTAGGACTGAACTGTTGTCTGCTGAGCCAACACGGTCCCTATATCTAATTTGCCTAATAATTTTACATAGTACAAATATTGCAGTACTGAGTGTATCCTTCTTTGCTTTATTGAATTTGCTGGATGAAATGTCATGGAACTGTGCATGTCATCTTAGAAAAGTATTGGCCTTTCTTTGGGTTGTTTTTATCTGGAAAATTAGAAACAATAAAGTAATAAGGAAAGTTGGGTCAAAAGAAAATCTCTTCAGACTGAGAGTTCTCCAGCAGAAAATCACCATTCTTTTATTCTTATTTTCCTCTCCTCCATAGTGTAAATCATATGTTACAGTGAGCTTTGCTACTTGGTAAACCTTTGACTTCACACAATAAATCCTTACAGTAATAAAAAACAAAGATGAAGAATACCCTTCCTAGTCTATGAATCTCTGAAATCAATGAGAAATCTGCTTGTTAGATTAGACTTTTTTCATCTGTGAAATATATAATTTGTGGCTCTGTACATCTTGCCAAAAGCACTGCAACACTTCTCCTCAAGACATGATCACATTTTTCTTTATTCTCCTTAAATAAATAGGTTTCCTTTAATGTCTTCTATGAGGCATTGAAAAGATGGAATGATCATATTAATGGGGATGCAATGTGAGCTTACAAAGCACAGGGGATGGTGTTCTAGTTTCTTTGTGTGCCATGGTGATCCAACAGAATTTGAGTAGCTGGTAGGTGAAGGCACCTGCTAGAAACTCACCCCCTATTTTTTTTTTTTTTTAATTATTCTTTTTTTTTTTCTCCAAAGCTACTCCTTGGTTCTCTGCCAGGGCGCTTTCTCAGTCAGTCTGGTTTTGTTCAACTGAAATCAGACATGTTTATTTCATGCCTTTTCCATGTTGGGGTGATGTGGCTCACAGTACACTTGCTGAAAAACAAAGAATGAGGGCCCAGTCCTTAATACTGGCTGAGGGGAGAGCATGTTGTAGCCCAGGAATTTGGGGTGGAATTTTAAAATTATGAAGGATGTCTGAAACTCCTTTATGATCTTAATTCAGTTGTGCAAAGTAGTCTGATGGTTCTGTGATGGGTGTAGACTGTTCTTGGAGATGGTGTTTGCCATGCCATTTTGAGAGTTAGGATGAGGAGTGATCTCATGGTCACTGGAGTTGAGCAAATTTTTTGTATATGGGGTGGAGGATTTTGGTCCCTCAGAAGATGTCTTTACTGCCTGGACTTTTCTAGACTGCCTGATTCCTTGATCTGGGCATGTGATGAATGCCTGGAGACTTGGGGTTTGTAATCTCTTTATGAGGCATTGTGTATTGGCTAGTGTTGCTGGTTTATGTTACGGGGGTGTGTGTGGTGTGATAACCAGTATATGGATGATAAGAACAATAACTAAGTTTTGGACAGCAGAGAATATCTTCAGAGATCATGTTAGACTAAGACTTAATTACTGTGTTCTTCTTTAAATACTGATGTGGGAAGCATATTGTAATTAAAATAGCTATTGAGACTGCTTTGAGTTGCTTAAATTTAGAGAAATAAACTTCTGAAGGGGAAGTAGTCTGACAAGAGAGGAAAAAAACTAATTCTTCTGGTATATTTTGTCTTGTTAATGTATACAAAACTGCTAGAAAAGTTTAATAGTGCATGTATATATATATCTACACACTTACATGCATGTGTACATACAGTAATGATGATTTTTCCTCAGACTGAGAGGTGAATGATACTTTCGCTTGAAGGACCAATAAAAGGCCAAGGTTACTTGTAACAACCAAATGCAAATACATCATAGGGCTTATTTAGAATGTTATAAGAACTTTCTTGAATGACATTTTTTGGTCAAATGCTGCCTATGTAGGCTGTGGTGTGGAATGGTCTTAATTTTCATGTCTAAATCATTTCAGCAGCATGTAAGAACCAACCAGTCACACATTTCTTAAGCTTTTGCAAGAATTGCAGCAGCAGAAATTGAACTGTCATAACAGTGGTAGATGTTCTTATAGAACTGAATTTTGCAATAATTTTCCCTTTGTACTATTAGGACATTGGGCATTGTAAATCTTGGTGGACTCGGTGAGTGAAAATGGAACATCATGAAAACTAAATTCC
The DNA here is from genome assembly GCF_000690775.1 of Eurypyga helias. Lineage (NCBI taxonomy): Eukaryota > Metazoa > Chordata > Aves > Eurypygiformes > Eurypygidae > Eurypyga > Eurypyga helias. Next base: position 19,681 of record NW_010228257.1, read on the forward strand.
AGAGCTGTCAAATCAAGACATATAAAGTACAATCACACCAGAGTTAATATTATTTCTAAAACTCTTGTCTAACACCAAAAATGGCAAAATCTTTTGTGATTACTAGAGGAAATCATGTTGTGGTTCATGCCCCAAAAAACCGTTATGACAAGCAACCCAAGCAGAAAGAGAGACAACAGTTTGTGTGTATCTGGAGCACCTAGTTTCAAAATTACTAGTTATTATATCAGCAGTGGCTGAGATCATCATCAGAACAATGCAGAGAGATTGGAAATTTGACTAAGCTTGGCTGGTAAGTGCCAAGTGCATTGTAACCTTCTGTTTCATAAGGCATTGCCGAGTCTGTTTTGTGGTGGTTTTTTGGTTTTTTTTTAATTAAACCATGAGAAGAATTTAATCGTGTTGCTAAATACAGGTTTCGTTAATCTGAACCCTAGTAACTTCTCTGCAGACTTGTGGACAGATTTCATGCTGCAGGCCTTCTGAGTTAAATTTTCAGGATCTAGCTAGACTTCAAAATGGATATGTTCGTGGCTCACTCCAACAGCGAGAAAAAAAAAAAATCCTGTTACTCCTGGAGATATTGTAAGAGGCATCCAGATTTTGATCAAAATACAGAGTTACACAGGGTAGAAGGACTGACTGACTGACTGTAAGGAAAAATAATAGGCTTCAGCTGAATATTCAGAGAAGCTTAAATATCTTGGCCAATAAGGTTCTTGACAGCCCTGTTATTGTTTGTGAAGTGTAAGTCTGTGGTACCAAAATATATCTTGCAAATCACTTGCAAGTGGATATCTTTTTTTCCAAGCAGGGCTCTTTAAAGATAAGTGACTTTGGATTTCAGACCTGCAAACCAATCACCAAACAAGACTGCAGTTGCCATAAAATTTCTCTGAAGTGTTAATATGATGGAAAAAATATCAGAACTTTGCCCTAAAGGACCACTATTTTTCATATACGATTTTAAAGGCTAGATACAAGCAAAACTGATAGAACAATCATAAAAGCGTACATTTTCCAATGGACCATCTACAGGCTATATAAGATGCAAAGAAACCAATAAAGGGCTGGCAAAATTCCATTTGCTAGGCATTAAAGAACAGAGGCCTTTCACTGATAGGTGAGATGCCCACAGCCTGGGGAGGATATCATAGGGGAGTAAGCAAAAGTTGCTAAAGGGAGACCAAGAAACGTGTTACCCTGCTTTAGTCATTGTTCTGTCTGTCTTGAGCTGCTTTAGTTTCCACAGAACCTATAAATTCTTTCTTGATGGTTCAATAAAATTATGTAGCCCTATAAACATCTGAGCAGCAAATCAGACTGTGGTCAGAAGTTTGGGTCTGTGGCAGGAAGAAAATAATTAAAATGGTTCCTTGAGAAGGAAGGGCAGACTGAATATTTTGGCAGAACCTTAGACACATTCATTACTGGTATTAAGGGATGAAGGTCCTCTTGTGCTAATTACACCTTTTGTTCTCCAGCTAAAGCAACTGACAATGAAACTTATAAGGGAATGAGACTGCTGGAAAAAGTTAAAAGAAGGGAGTAGAAAACATTTGAAATGCAGTTGAATTTCCTTGTAAATATTAAATGACAGTAGCGGAAGTAGGATTGGCATCACATCTGAATCTGATGCCTGGGGAAGGGGTGGCAAGAAGCTGTTCTGCACGTTCCTCACGGAGGTCTTTGCCTGCTGTCACCCCACTGTCCTCACAGGGTTTAATGGTGTATGTCACAACTTGATTCGGGACCAATAACGTCTTTCAGAGTAAAATGTTTGAATGACTTCAGCTGTGCTGTATGTGAGTTTACCAGTTTATTCTAAATTTTGGAGGGTAATGTTGCTACTGCATGCGGAATTTTTTTCAAGTAACCTCATAGAATAAAAGGCTGGAGCTGTTTATTGCATTACTGTTAGCAGTTAAAAGAGTGAAGTGCAAAGTAGTATAGTTATCCATCGAGATGCTTTCTGGGTGAGTAAGTTAACAGACCTAACATGATTTAAGATAGAAATCCCCGCTGTGGAAGTATTCTGTTTACTGTTGTACTGAAGAAGCATCCCTTTCAGCTGTTCCTAGTTCTTTAGTAAAGAACATAAACTCCATTCCCCAGTATGCTTAGATCACCATTTATGAAGTAAACAGAGGCAAAACACTCTGAAAGGGAAATAGAAATTACTAGCAGATCTTTTTGGTAGAGCTACCAGCACTGAAGCCATTAGCTGTATGTGTTCTCACTCTCTTATTCCAAGTTGCTGCCCTTGCCCTTCTCCTCCCCACTCTGCAAAGCCATGACTAATCGCTAGAAAGAAACTGTTTGGGAGAGCCATGGGGTGATGGGGAAGAGGAGATCTATGATTTAATCCAAGCAGCTCTCAACGCATGGCTAATGCCGGGACCTCAGACTCTGCGTAGGATAACATAAAAGCAACTGCAGGCTTTAAAACAATTTGGTGCTTTTGCAGACATCAAAATCCCAAAACTTTTTTGTGCGAGTCTTGAATGTTCCATATAAAACAACGTGTCTTGAATAACCTGAGACATGGTCTCAAGTAAAGCGTACACAGACTCAAGACATCTGGTCTAAGAATCAGTTGGAAGACATGTATCTTTAAAATCAGTGACCCTTCTACATCCGATGCAGATAGAAATCACATTAAGTTGGTATTTTTTCCAGATGCAGTGCTTTGGTGAATTGTACCACATCCAGGAGCCTGGAGGAGCCGAGGAGATATAGACTTGCTTTATATCACAAGTTACTTTGTTCTTTACACTGTTAATAAAAATTATCCCAGTGCTTTTTTGTAAAAAATCTCTATGTCTCTACGTGTTCCTCATGTCGGCATTTTAGACTCTGATACAGAGGTGCAAAATGTAGATAACAATCTAGCCTGGCAGTAAGTGTATCTCAGTGCTGCGTATCGTGGCTGTGGTAGTAAACGTTCATTTCACTCTAAAAGCAGAAGTTGTATGATAGCTGACTTTTTTTCATTGTTTCTGAAATCACTGGAAAAAACAAAGCTTTTCCTCCTATTTTCAGTCAGGACACAAAAGTGAAGAACTTTTTGAAGGAGATGTGAAAGAAATGCATTTTGTACATGAAAATACTTCAACAAATATGTTGGCATGGGGATAAAAATTGGAGCATGGTTCCATTTCCCAGCAAGTCTTCTACCACCTCCTCATTACTCTCTGAATTAGCTTGTCTTGAGCTGATCTGCATTATGATAGTAATCCATACAGGACTGTTTGGGCAGAGCTGGTGTCACAGGCTGAGCCTCTTGGGTAAAAGAGTGTCTCCCATCTTTTGTTCTTTATGGTAGTCAGCTCAATGCAGCGTTAGTAAGCAGGACAGCATATTTTTTTTCTAAGTCATAATAAATTAAATACGCTACCTGTATTTTTTATTTTCCATGGATTGCATTGTCTCAGAGTAGATATAATCTAGTCTCCCCAAACACACCACCATCCAGAAACTGAAACTATTTTAAAAGAGAAAACTAGGTTAAGTTGTCAATGTATGTGACTTCAGAAAAATCTACATGACCCTTAAGCACAAAATGAAGTCTGTTTCTAACTGGAAATGTCAATCTTTGCATTTGTGGGGTGGGAGAGGAAATGGCGTTGAGTGTTTCTGTTCATTTCTCTGAAATCTTTCATATGCAGCATCCCCAGAGACCATTTTGCTCAGAGGACCAAGTATTCAGTGAGTTCTTAGAAAGAAAAAAATGCCAATGCTTCTCTTTTGAGATGTTTTTCTGGAGTAGATATGTCTTCTTCCTTCCTCGGGTGCTTTCAGACTGCCTCCTTGGGAAGTATATTTATAAAAATATCTATATATTTGTATACCGCCTCCACCGTTTTTCTACTGCTATTCCATAAATGTGATTGTTGTCCAAGAACTTCAGCTCCAAAGGATATTATTAATCAATGGAATCTATACATTTAAGACCAAAGAAAATTTGCTTTTCCTCTGTGTTCATATTAATTCAAAATGTGAATTGTGTGGATCATTTGGGACAAAGAGGCTTCTCCCTTGAAGCCATTTAAATTATTTACCACAAAGACTTGTGTGATTAATTTTATTTTTTCTTCACAAAAAAATAAAAATAAAACAACAAAGTAAAAGGGCACCAGATGCCAACAGCTATTCCTGTAATACTCATAAGAGACTAGGTGGTATATATGCGTAAGAAATAGATGTTTGGGTGAATACATCTGTAAATTCACATTGGGACTGTCATCATCAATTTTACCTGGTTCATGCATCTTAACCAAAGCCTCTCGAGTCTAAAGGGACTTGTGGTGAAGGAAAATCATGAGAGCCAATGGTTGCAGAGACTAGGGATAATGGGATTGTGATGCTTGTTGAGAAGCAGCCTTTACAGGGAATACTTCTAACCACTTTTGTATTTTGGGAGTGTTGTTCTGTAAGACGTCGGACTCTGTTGCTTGCAAAGCAATGCTGATGAATTTCCCACTACAGTGCTTAAGAGTAAAGTAATGCAAAATGTTTTGGTTAGTGAGAGGTACAGTGAACTACTAGAATTCCCAGAGGAATCGTTCTCATGCTGTAGCTCCCTGTGAAGGGCACTTTTCTCTGAAATGTTCAGTTGCTACCAACAACGTCTGGGTTGCTTGCAGTACTGGTCCCACGGCTGACAGGGCAGGTGTGTGATGGGTCTGTTGCTGTGGGAACTAATGAAGTTCTAAAGTCAGCAGTAAGATTTCATTCTGCTTTGATCCCCTGGGGAGGATGAGCGAGTCCTTTTCCGATGCAAATCTTCAATGTGTAGCCTACACAGAGGGAATAAAGATGGGAAGGAGAATAAATCTGTTTTAAGCTTCAGGCATTTTCAAATTGGTTGTGCTACTGGTGCCCTTTTTTAACCTTTCTTTTTTTCATTTCTGCAAAGCATTACCTTGAGTAAGCTCTTCTATGCTAAATTCAGTCTGATGTTTGGAAATGGTTTTTCTTTTCTGTGTGCAGGAAGTTGGTGGTTTTGGTGGGAGCCTACATTCCTCTTTCCTGGAAGAAGGGGAAGTAAAAAGCTTCCTGCTCCCCCAGAAAGGTGATGTGCAATTGTTGACCTTTTCCAGTAATACACATAGTGGGGGGTTTTGTATCTTTTTTTAAAGACAGCTAGGAGCACAGGATGTGGCATGGGGGGAGGAATTTTGCCAGTAGTAATACAGAGCTCTATTCTGACTGGGCTCAGGGACTTGCACTTGTCCGTGTTCCCTTCTCTTCCTGTGCTTGAGACAGCCCCCACCTTACGATTTCATCATCACCTGATACTGGATTGCACAGAATTAATTTTAATTTTTTTTTTTTCCTCAACTTGTGGAAATATCTTGTTCTGCAACTTTTCATGTCTGCTAAGCTACTAGTTACAAAGTGTGTTCTTCCAAGGTTTCTGAAGCAGTTATTTCTGTGTAATTTTTGCATATTTTAGGAAAAACATTTAATAGCAAGGTCAAGATTGCTGTAGTTAAAGGAGGAATACTTCAAATGTTGCTTCTGTGTTCCCCTAACCTGGGACTGGTTGATCAGCGAGTTCCTGAAGTAAATCAGCCTTTAGTTCTCTCGAATACTGCTGCCGGTGGCCTCTTCTAGTCCTTGAACCAGAATCCTGGGATAGGGCAGTAATGGGTAAACACAGGAGAGCAGCGTTGCTGGGGTTTTGATACCACTGAATGCTAGAGGGTAAAGCTTTGATGCAGATGCAGTTTTATAGCCTATCTCAGAATTGCCCAGAACCTCTTTGGCTTGGATCCGATAAGGCAGGGACAAATACTGTCTGGCTTGCAGATGGGGCAGTTGTGATGGGTCTGTTCACATGATTGCTCACTGATTCAAAATAGGCATTTTCCTTGTTCAGCTATCGCTGTCAAGGGTGCACAGCAGTCTTAATTTTGGGGTTAACACCAGGATTTCAGTGCTGTAGTTCCACTGACTTCAGTGGCATGACTTCTGCTTCTTGGGGGAACTGAAAAAGGAGCTGGACCCACTGTTCTCAAAATTTCTTTTCATTCCAGTTACTAAGTAGGTCGTGACTTTCTCTTACCATGTGTTTCCCATAAAAGCCCTGGCTGCCTTGAGTGCTATATGATAGGCTGTCTGGAAGCTGGAGACAAAGTGCATGCACTCCGCTAGAAAGACTTTCTCAACTACCTTGTATACAGTAGCTGAAGTTGCCACATGCTACTTAGGCTACAGCATCTGCATGTGGTCACATTTACAATGTTCACACGGCAGCATTCACAACAAAACCATGGAACGATGAAAGGGCTTCAGTGCATACAGTATGATGTAAAAACAAGTTAAAAATAAACCTACGAAACATCTAAGGAGTGGAAAAAATCTAAAAGGCTGTGCAGGACAATGCAAGCCTGTATTTTTGTGGACAGCGATGGGGAAGGGAGAGCGAACTGCATGTCAAAACAAATACACTGTAGGATATGAAAAATGTTCTCCCTTTCCAGATTTATTTTCTGTAACAGAAACGAAGATTGAGTCTTAAAAGAAAACTAATCTGTGCGCTGTGTCAGTGTAGAGTGGAATGGTCTTGAGCTTGTAGAAAGGGAGTTAAAAGAGTGATCATCCAAAGCCAGGACTTTACTAAGCCATTTCATTAAACTTACTGTTCACTTACATGTGGTAATAGCAAACTACCAGGATTTTAATACTGGGGTGTGGTGTGGGTGGGTTTTGTTTTGGTTTATGTTGACACTTTGCTAATGGTTATAAAGTCTCAAATCTGGAAGCTGACCACTTGCACATAAAAATCACCTAAGAGAAAGAAAAAGTAAGTTTACTAGGTTTTTTTTTTTACTGGTTTTACCTATTTTTAAGAATCTGTACATTTTTTTCAACGCTGCTGAATTCAATGCAAAATATTCTAGTTTCCCTTATTGTAGGGCACTATTAGCATTCAGATAATCTCCCAGTCTTTTTGTACCAACCACTGTGGTTTCCCTCACTGGGGGCAGGAAGGGCTGTGCTGAAGACTGAGGATGCATCACGGAACAGTGTAGCTGTCTTCAGTGGTTTTCCAGGGGGAAAATAGACAGACGGCTTGGTAATATCCGTGTGGAGGGAGAAAGGTTTGCAGAAAGTGTTGCCGCAGTGTAGCTGAGCTGCAGACCAGACAGATGAGCTGTTGGGTGTCTGATGTGTTCTCCCTCAGAAAAGGCTCAGAGCCAAGGTATCTGACAGCGTGTACTTTACTACCTGAGGCCTAATGGATCAGGGTGGTGATTGTGCACCAGGACTACCACTTCTGTTCTGAGGAACAGTTTCCTGTAAAGTTCAGAGGTAAACTTAGATGAAAGAGAGCATCTAGGCACCCTGACTTTAGGCTAAATTCTGCAATTCAGTGCTTCTGCAAAGACGCAATGTAAGTAGGCAAGAATTCTGGGCTGGGCCCAATACAGGTTAAAATTTGTGTATTTCCTGCTAAACAAAAATTACCAATCCTGATGGGATTCTTACTGGCTTTGAAATACAGTGATTTAGTAATCAACATTCCCGCTATTTAAAAAAAAATTTGAAAACAGCAGGGTTATTCATGTACATGGGTGACCTTTTTCTTTTTTTGCTCACTTCTGTCCAAACTTTTAATGAATCACTCTGTAATTTGGGGGAGGGGAAAGGAAATAATCCCTGTCATGCAGTAGGGAATTTCTGAATAAAGAATATGAACATAAGATCTTCCTGTCTATGATCTAGTATGGCTTCCACCATCTGACATACAGATATGATAACTGACGAAACTAAGTGATATTTTAAGTGGTTTCTGGAATGGGAAGCCTTTTCTGAACAGACAGAGCCTTGGATGGATGGATCAGAAAAAGGCACATGTCTTGCTGAAAAATCTGCCCTCTCTGCATCGAAATGAAGTTGGGACTGTTAGGTTTTTGTAAGGAAAAGCTTACAAAAGTCACATAAATCTAAACCTGACCGACTGTATAGCAGGGTGAATCTGAAAGGCTCTAAGTTTGAAATCCATGGAAGGATTTTTCAGTCCATTCTCCAGTTCTGCACCTTGAATTAATCAGTTGCAGTTTATACTTACCTTCTAATTATGGAACACTTGAGTAAGTTACGTAGCAATAAGGGAGCTAGATGTGTAGTGGAGATGTGTTAATCCTTATGAGATAAATATCTAAAATCCTACTTGTAGTCTAAATAGAAGAAAAATATGTGGGAAGGCGAGAGGAGTCTGACTGTATATTTAGTCTTTAGTAGCTCTGTAGCAGAGGTGTTCATAGGTGAATAGGAACAGCCCTCTCCATAGGGAGGGAAAAATAGAAGTGGGGTGTATGAATTTCTTTGTTTCCCAAGTTTGTTCTGTGGAAGTATTCTGACTACTTCATTAACAGATTTACCCCAAAGTAAATGAGATCCAGCTCTTGATTTCTGTAATAATCTAAATCTTAAGTTTAATAAATAATCATGTTTGGTTTATATCCAGATATACTTGGTATGAATTCATCATGTTAACCAAACTCATTTAGTTTCTTCAATTTTTTAATAGTTGCTATTTGAGGGTATAAATTTCATTTTATTTTTCAAGTAAATATGAATTTTGGTTAAATATCATGGAAAACTTGGAAGTTTTCATGGAAGTAAATCTGAAGACACTCCTCCAAACACAAAGGGGAAAAAGACACGGCCATATGAGGGTGATCTTCTGTCCAGGTGAGGTTTATGAAGATTCGTGCACCAGTCTCAATAAGAGAGAAGAAAAAAACCAAACAACAAAAAACCCAAGAACAACCAAAAAAACAACAAACAAAACCCCAGAACCAAGTATGCTGTATCCTATACCGTTTCATTGGCTTCATAGGATCACTTTTGAACCATGCAGGGAGAGGGTTAAGAATTTGACACAAAGTGATGTTACTGTTGGCAAGTGGGGAATGAATGTGCCTGTAGGTAAAGGGTGTGATGTTGGTGGCTTAATCCGGGGAGAATACATGCTGTCTTTTGGTGGTGCTGACTCACAAAGCTGTAAGTGTGCTGTTTATTTGGTCTGCAAATCATGATCCTTCCTCTTGATAAGGAAGAATAGCCACTCTAGATATGGGGTGTTCAGAGCATATTGTAAGGAGTGTGAGATTCTTCAAGCCTTCGAGAAAGGGAAAAAGGATAAGGCAATGACTGCAAATTAACTCAGTTGCATAATCAAAAATTTATTACATTTCCTTGTTGTAGAAGGTAATCAAAGTTTTGAAAAAATGCTGATGTGGCTTTGCACTAGTACAGTGGTCAGAACAGCTAGTCTCGCAGGTGTCGCTGCGAACTGCTTTTGGCTGTTAGGAAGGGTGGGGGCGGCAGGCTCAGAAGACATGGTTTTCAGTCTGTACCAGGATGGGAAAGCTTTTGATAACCTTGTTTGGTTTGGGTTTTGTGTTTGTTTGTTTGACATCAGCTTCTTTGGTGGTGGTGGTTTGGTTTTCGTCTGTTTGCTTTACCTCTATGGCACAAGACTTCTCTTAAAGGAGAGTTTGAAATTTAAGACTAGAAGAAAGGCTGAAAGGCAGAAGGAATGCAGGATGCAATGCTCTAGATTTTTTCTTTTTTTTTTCTTTATCATTCTATAATGAGAAGAATACCCCTTTTTCCTCATGCTAGATTTTGTGTACCTCTAGATGCTTTCTTAAAATAATCTCTGTGCCAACAGTATTACTTGTCTTGGTTGGAGTGGCTGGCAAGAAGTGACTGTAATACAGTAGTATAAAGCACTCAGCAAACCGACAAACGCTTTTCAAGGAGTTAATTGCTGCGTGTGCTGCAAGTGTCACTGACAGAGCCTAGTTGAACTTGGAAGCTCTCACTGGTGTTAGGCTTAGCACAAGTTTTCTCCCAAAGATGAAAGGGTTTGTCTTGTTTTACTTCTTCAAACAGGCAGCCTCCTGCCATGGTCAACAAGTGAAAAGAAAATATTTGGGCCTTACCTTGCTAAACTGTCCCAGATAGGTTTTTTTTCTCTTGGATTGGTTGAATATCAATCTGCACTCCCTCCCAGAGTGCATCGCGTTGAGTGTTGCAGGCTGTTCTCCCCCAGGGCTGGCTCTCTCACAGGTACACGGTGGAGTTTGGTTACAGGGAGGCTGCAGAGTTCCTGCAAAAAAATATTTGGTTTTAATAAATGATTGCTTTCTGACTAAGCCTTGATTAAAGCTTAAATACTCGTTTCTCTAAAGTTGATTTTTCTGTGGCTTTCTAGAGACATAGCACAGATGTGTCTTGTTTAACAGCTGCAGGGGCTACTCTTCTGTTTTCCCACCCCGTGGTCCAATCCAAATGCACAGTTACATACACTGACAGCATCTCCTTTTTGTTGTTGTTATGCACCATCTCTGTCCTTCAGGCAACCTTGACTTAGATGTGGTGATGTTTTCTGACCGTGACATGGGGAATGGTTTGATTGTACCTTTCCCCATACCAAATTTCTCATTACTGCCTTGCCTGTGACTGACATTTTACCATTCCTGTGTGGAAATGGGAGGCCTGTCCACAATCACTGAAACTCTTTAAGCTGTCCCCAAGACATTCTCCCATGTCACTGGTAAATATGGCAAATCAGTTTTCTAGAAAGAAATGAATGGAAGGAGACAGGAAAGGACTAGTGTGTCACTTCCCAACTAAATTACAGCAAAATTACTAAGAAAATGTGTTAGCCTTATGGGCCTCATTTATGCAAAATAACTATTTATGTTGCATACCCATCTCCCTGTTCTTTTTCTCAGTAGATACAAAACGTGTCCCCTCCTCCAAATTACCATGTGGAGTACAGGAGCCACGTGCGATACAGCAGCATGAGACATTGTACAGCAAAATCATTAACAACTAATAAATGCTACTCAGAATCTTTTGTAGATGTTATACTTCCCTGAAGATAACTGCATAGCAAAGCTAAAAAATTACTACTTTTTTATTGACTGAAACATACTGCTTCATCAACCTAGATTCTACCTATTAGATTCATGTGCACATGCACATACATGGTTATTTCTGCAGTTAGGGTATATGTGCTGCATCGTATTTATCTGTTTGCCCGAATCAATTATTTGTCATCGTATTTTATTTGTCTTTTACATTATTACTGGTTTTCAGGACTTGATATGTATCCTGAATAGATCTGTAAGTGTCCTTGGCTTTGAATGTTGAGATTTGATTTTTGCTTTGTTATGAAAAGAGGGTTACACTTAAGACAGAAATATTCATGTGTCTCATCCTCTAATTCATTTCCAGTTGAGGGGTCAGGCTGCTTCAGTTTTATCCCATTCATTCTTAGTAACTGCAAGCGCCATTGTAAAGCTGTGAATACACTTCCTTCATGAAAAAAATTAGCCTGGACTTAAGCTTTTTTTTTTCTTTAGGTAGGGCTTTATTTTTTGAGTCCACTCAGAAGGGAGTACTCTATTTTTCTCTTTGATAATGAATTTTGGAAAAAGCAGGTCGGGTACTGGGAACATGCTGACCTCCTCACCCTCGCCACACAAGTTCTAAAGGGTTTTTTTCCACGGAAGTGTCTGGCTGTGTAAACAGATGACCTACCTGTTTACCATAGACTCACTCTCTGGATGTGAAATAAATTTCAGTGACTCAGTGCTTCCTATTAAGTAGTGTTATCAATAATTAGTGGAAGATGGTGGAATTTTCCATGCTGTCTGTGGCAAATAGTTTATTTCCAGCATGTCTGGCAGACTTACTGCACATGCCTTTCTGATATCACTTTCTTTAAGAAATTGAGGGGATGGTTTTTGACATTTTAGAACCAGGTAACATATGAGTATGCATGCATTAGCAATAATTGCACCAATCACCATGTCCCCAACTGTAAAATGAATGGAGCAGCTAACAACATACCAGGTTAAACACTGAAGAGGCCTAGTTAGAGGTCTTGTATTATGGCCTTTATATATTCCCCCTTTTCATTAAAATTCATTCTTATGGACAGCGTATACTTTTCCTTTTAACTGGTGTAGTCTGTAGTAAGACTTGGTGGTCCCTATTTTCTGCTGTGTCCTACCCTATATACTGTTTGAGCCTCTATCTCTGTGCATAGAATGAGGAAAAAGTATGAAGCCAACACTGTTTCAGGGGGTTTTTGGGTGGTTTTTTTTTGCTTGGTTTGGTTTTGGTGGTTTGTTTGGGTTTTGTGGGTTGGTTTTTTTTTTTTTCCCCCTGTGGCAGCGTTCAGCTCATTACTTTTCTATCAATTTTTGGTAAAACTAATTTCTATTGTTTGGTTGGTTAACAAACACATTTGGGAGACACTGTGAATTGTGTTGAAGAACATCCTTGGTTCCTGAGGATCTGTCTAGAGGGCACAACAGGTCCGTTTGTTTCAGATAAAGTCGGTTAAGCTCACATGCCTGAGTGTGCTTTTAACTATGACTGGCTTGTGGAGGTGGTTGGGCCTCTGACACTCAGGCTGACCAGTGTGCTCTATTCCGGGTTTGTCTGTTTGCCCACACCGTGGCATTTCATTTTTAGACTGTTCTTCTGTAGTGCACCGGTCAAGATCCAAACAGATAATGAATTTGACACCTCTTGTGTCTGAAGGCACTCATGCACCTCCTCTATAGGTGTACTTGCCTAAACTTTGCTTTGTTAAGTGTGTCTTGCTAAGTTGATATTGCAAGAGCAATCATAGCCTTTCAAGCAGTGACTGGCAGATAATGCTTATGTCCCCTTCCAGTGCTTAGCAGAACTCTGCCAACTGAAATGCTCTGTAACGCAGACACAAACTGTAACGACTGTGGGAAGTGGGGGGAGAGGGGACATGCCCCACTTAACGGTATCTCTTTCCTAAAGTAAAATTCACTTCCTGTAGCAACATACTTAGGATCTGCTCCTGAACTCTGAAGCTACTGAATGAACACTCTTGCATTGCATAATGTGATAATAGTTATTGGATTGATATTAGTGTCTCTTCCTTGCTTTTACCACATTGTATGCATCAATTAGTATGCTGCTTGTGCGGTACCAGCATTGGTGCTATTAACCACAGTACACATTCACTGAAACTTCTTTTTATTGTCAGATGTGCAGTAAGAAAGATGAATATACTGTGACAGTTTTCTCCAGTCGCAGTGTGGAAGGCTCCTGCTACCTGAGAATGTTCATGGTCCAATGTTGTTCTATTTAATCACAACCACTGATCTTCTAGAACACCAATCAAATTTTAGATGGGATCCTGCAGTTATTTGTAACTGCTGTATATTGTTTTATAGATCGTGTGTGACAGTTGTCAAGGCTGTGTCTAGATGTGGCTATTTACATGACAGAAGTTGACTATGGTAGATAAGGGATCTGAGCACATTTGTCACTCACGAGTGTTTTTTTGTTTCAAAGACTGGGGGGTGCTTCTTCATGCAGGATGCTTTTTGGCCATTGCATGTCTTCCCAGTTACTGCAGTATCTTTTGTCAACTTGAAAAAAGAGGTCAAGAGCTCAGTAGGTAAGAAGACTGAGTTTTAAGATTTGTTTTCCAGGAGGATGGGTAAAGGGAAGCAGTGGCATAATATTTTTGTAAACTCATACTGGAATCCTGTAGGAGTATTTCCTAAGGTGTCTGCTGAACAGTGAGGAAGGAGGGGGGAGGATGTGTATGTGTCTATGTAAGCACATCATTGGATATTGGAAGCTATTTCTAATCTATTTTTCTTTTTTGATGTTTCATAGTACGGTACATAGTACAATAATACTGTCTGGCTGCTTACCAGGGGTGCATGAAGGTAGGAAGTCTGTGTGTACAGAAGCTTTGTACCTGGCTGAAAGTAACGTCGGGGTAGAAAAAGAAATACTAGATAACCTCTGCTAGTTAAAAAAGCTTATGTGGTAATCAAATCCTTTTGTATCAGCTCAAAGTGCCTTTCCTACAGTTTCTTTCATGAGTTTGAACTTACCAACCCTGAGCTGGAAGCCAGGGAGATTGTATGAATGTACCCCAGCTGAGATATCGGAACACCACGGTTTGCACAGGTGATGTGTATCATCTCATAGTACAGTCAGTATTGTGCACTGGTTTCAGTGTAAGTCACAGGTGTCCGGATATAACTGTCCTTCTCTCATTAAAATAGTTTTATGGCTCAAGTGAACCCAGAATGACAGACCTCTTACGTGATCCACAGTGTAACTCTGGTTTACATGGCTGAGTCATTGAGCTGACTTACAGTTACTTGAGGCTTGATGTATAACATCAAGAGAAAAATTGAACTGAAGGCAGTGGAATTGGTGTAAAAATGGGTATGGAAGGCTAACAAAGTCCAGGAAACCAGAATGGATCGATACCTTGAAAAACATAATTATAAAGCTGAACAGATCCTGTTGAAAAAGAATTTGACTGAACTGTTCCTCTAAGACTCTTGTGTGGCCACAGCCAAGGAAATGGTAGTTCTTGCCTTGATCATGAGTTTATAGTGCAGTACTTTTAATAGTAAATGTACAGAGAGAGATTTAGCATATATATAAGTAGCTTTGTATAATGTCCTGTGCTCTTATAGCAGAAATTTTAACCCTGACCAGGATTGGCAGATTCAGAGACGAATTCACCCTGGATTCTCTCTTTTCCTCCCCCAAAGATTTTGATTGGTCGTTTTTAATCAGTAACAAAACAACTCTGTGTTTATTTAAAATGTGGAAAACACAACAGGACTGTCAGAAACTGATTTTAGTGAGGGGTGCAGTATTCTTAACAAACGTCTGAGATGTTACCTTTTCTCCTAGTGCATTTCCTTGTGTATAAATAAATTTATGATCATCATCTTATTTTTTTTATCTGTACTTTTATAGGCATTGTCTGTATTTCATTTAAAGGGTAGGAGGAATAGAAAAGACTTCCTGGAATGTTCCCAAACTTAATTTTATCACAAAGTACCTAAGCATAATGTTTCCATATGTTGTGTAGCATTTTGCATCTTAAATAACCTTAATGATAGTCAGCCATTACCATGATATCATTGCTTCATGACTCATTTCCTGTAAGTGGAAGCTGTGACCAGGTGGTAATATATTTAAAGAGAAATACTGTTAAGCTCTCAATTCAGTCATATGCTGGGAATGTATGAAATTAATTCTCCTTGCATATACCTACATACCTGCTTAATATCACATGTACTTAAATCATGCCTTTTTCTTGATGTTGTTGTTTACATTTAAAATTCACCTAAGCTATAGGCTTTTTAAGATCATAGTCTCTTTTAATTAGTAGATTACATGCATTACTATTTAGTCAACAGTGTAATTTATATATATTTGAAAGGCCACAAGGCCTGGTTTTAAAAGTAAAATAAAGTTAAGTCCTTTGAAGGGTTGCAATTTTGTGTGAGCTGCTTCGATCTTTTGCTCCATCTCCAGGAAGACAACATCAATAAATGTCACACGTGGAATGCCGTGATATGTGATGACATTGCTGTATCAAAGCTTGTAGACTTGTCACACATTTCCCTTGGACCATTGTCACCAAAACTATCTGGGGTAAAAAAAAATCCAGCATGGTTTTGTTTGTTTGTTTGGGTTTTTTTTAATTCCTGTTTGCTTTCTGTTCTCCCCAGAGTGGTACTTTCTGGTCACCATGCCTAGTTCTTCTCTCTAATATGTTAAGGTAAAATAAGACTGAAATGAACAGTGTCATACCTGTAAAAATGTTGCTGTCATTGAAGGGAGGGAGGCTTTTGCTGAGAATTGTGATAGCTCAGCATTGGGTATTTACTTACTCTGGAAGAGTGATGTTTGGTTTGGTGAGTAGGTTTTTTTTGTTTGTTTTGTGGGAGGTGGTGGTGTTTTTACTTGTTTTTTTGAGAAGCCTTTGCTGTACTGATGCATGTAAGGCAGGAGTCATAGTAATCAGCGGGGTTCTGATGTGATGACTGCTGTTATTAATATGCAAATTTTAGCTAGAGCACTATAAACCGCATATTACTTGTATTCTAAGTGCATGCAGAAACAACATTTTGTTGTCTTCCAAATGGATGTTTTAGGGATATAAATGGTGGTGTATTTTTAGATAGTATTTTCAAGTGGAGGTACGTTAGCTTTGCTGGTTGCACTGAATTTTCCGTTGCACGTTGGTCCTCCTTAGCATATTAAAAATTCTTAGATATACTATGGCAGTACCTCAAGCTGATATTGTTCAGTGTAATAGCCTTATTATTTTGAGTCCTGAAAAGTAGATTACAGTGAAAATTTTGACTTCTACAAGTCTTACGTTGAGAAACTAATTTCCCCATAAAATGAAAATTGTCATTAAAAAGAATTTTTAAAATGGCAGGATTCTTGCCAGATAAATGCACTTTATTACCAGGTCCATAAAACTTTCTTACCAGGAAGATACATATCTTTCCACCTAAAGTGAAGGGAGACAGTCCTGAAGGTATTGCTCTCCTCTTTCATGGAACATCCTTGGTGAATAACGTCCTGTATATCCACAGTAACACAGGACCTCCCCGAGGTCTGCAAAGGTCTGCCAATTTCTTCTATTTTCTTTCCATTTTAGACCCCTCATCTTGGCTTTAATAAAAGGCCAATGCACCACGTTAAAGCTAATAATATCCTTAGGAATCAGAAGTTTAGTTTTATTTAGAAATACTATGGCATTTTGTTCTGGTGTGTGTTTTGTTGTGTGTTGTCTTTTTTTTTTTTTAATGCTAATTCTTTCAAAGCTTAAGTAGAGGTTCATGATGTGCAGGCCATTTCTGACTTTCAAAGGGTGACACTGATATTTATGGAAAAGTGAAATAATAGGTAAGAATCTTGCTTCAGTTTCATGTCCTAACCGTGAAAAGAGCTCCATTTGCAAGGAAACTTACTATTGACTATCACTCCTTGTCATGGTTTGCCAAAACATTTCTAAACATGTTCTAAATGTACTTGGAAACTTCTAGTGAGAATTTGTAACAAGACTGAAGTAAGCATTTTTTTAAATTGTCAGCCTTGGCGTACAAGTTGGCACATCTTGGAGAAAATACGTCAAAATCCTGGATTAGTCATTTTCTACAGAGAAAAGGTAGATATAAGGTTCCACAGATCTAGCTTTGAGCAGGCCCGAGTATGCATTTTCGTATTAATTCAACCTGATTAAATTGATTGGCATGTACAAGCTTATCTAAGGTAAGAACATGGCCTCATTTCATCAGGGAAAGTATTTGTGGAGTCAGTCTGTATTAGCAGCCTTCCAGTACCTGAAGGGGCCTACAAGGAAGCTGGGAGGGGACTTTTTACAAGGGCCTGTAGTGACAGGACAAGGGGTAATGGGTTTAAACTGAAAGTGGGGAGATTTATATTGGATACAAGCAAGAAATTGTTCCCAGAGAGGGTGTTGAGGCACTGGAACAGGTTGCTCAGAGAAGCTGTGGATGCCTCATCCCTGTAAGTGTTCAAGGCCAGGCTGGATGAGGCTTTGAGCAACCTGGTCTAGTGGAGGGTGACCCTGCCCATGGCAGGAGGGTCTTTAAGGTCCCTTCCATCCCAAATCATTCTGTGATTTGGTAAGGACCAGCTTTTCTATTTCTAAACATGTCAACAACCATGAGTTCTTTCTGTATAATCTATCTGTTACTTCATTTTGTTAATGAGTATATTTTGCCTTCTCAAAAATCTATTAACATCCAGTGTCAGTCACTTGGAACAAACCTCAGTGATTTCTGTCTGGTACAAGCAGCACAAACATGGATCACGTTTACTCAGACCTGTTGTGTGTTCTGAAGTTATATATGAATGACTTAAGGACCAGTTTGATCATTCATGAGGTCATCAAAGAAACTTAAATGACAGTCACCAATTAGGTATTGCCAGTGGCCTCAGAACAGTTGCAGATGTCCATCTAGTGCTGCTGTGCGTGAATCTTGTGTCTTCACTGTGCTTCTCCAAGAACAGGGTGACAAACTGCGTAAGGAATATCCTTGCTTCCCGGCTCAAAAGGGGAGCTTTCACAATGTGCTTGAGCCTTGTGCATCACGAGAGGTGAAGGTGGCAGGGGACAGGACACCTGATCAATGAGGAGGAAAAGGGGGAGTTTGTCCTGCTGCCGAGTGCCTGGTTAGAATATTTTCCTGTGTTCTGGGATATCTCTGGAGCTATTCTAAAAATACTGGCTGCCCTTGGGGCAGGCTATGGAAAAGCATAAATGTAAGTATGTTTCAGTTTATGTATATCGATACTGTCACCTTACTTTGTGCCAAGCTGGTGATCAGCCTTTGGGGCTCACAGTGCATCTGTTTCAGATACTTTTTGTGTGTCTACATATAGATTTTTTTTAAAAAGAGTCTTCTACACTAACCTCATGCACAGCTGTAGCATTTCTCTAGTGGTGGAACTCTGTTAGGTACCACAGATGCCAAGGAACTGGATGTTGCAGTACAGAATATTGCATTGCTCGGGGCTATAGACTTTAAATGGTACCTGATGGCCAGCTGAGGGAAACAAACATTTGGTTTCAACAGGGCTTTCAAGAAAGCTGAGTGGGAAGTTTGTTGTTCATGGGTTTTAAGTGCTTAGAACAAGGCAAAACACTTTTTTCCCTTTTTCTTCCCCCCCCCCCCATCCTGAACCCCCTGATTACTTTGGGTTTTTTCTGCTCAGTAGGACTCTGTACCTGTTGCAGACCAGCTGAAATAGTCAGGCCCAGGACGCCAACTAGGAGCTAAACTGATGTGGTGTGTCCATCCTGAAAAGGGACCTTAAGGCTTCGCAAAGGCATGTGGAGACGTTATGCATTGGCGTAGCTGGAGTCTGGCAGACAATTTGCTTACAACCCAACCCCCAGATCGCAGTTGGCTGTTTGAACAGCCCCTATCCTAGAATCCCATGCTTAATTTGTACTGTTTTGCTTTTCTCATTGGTCCTCAGGATTTATGCCAGCAATAACAGCCAGAAGATTTTTGCCGCCACTAGCTAGTTTGGATTTTGCATTATGTTTGCCAGCTGAGCATCCCATTATTTCATTTTCCTCCTCCCCAGCTCTGTTTCTAGCCTACCTGCAAATGGCACAGTTACCCCCTTCTTCTAGTCTGGAAAAATGAAAAAAAACATGCTGTAAGTCTGACTTTCCTGACTTTCTTAATCATGACTTCACATGGCTCTTCTCTGTCTAGTTGCCGTGGTAACACTGCTCTTTTTAGAAGTGATAGTTGCATCTACCAATAGTTGTTGTTTATACAGTCATTTGGGCTGCTAGCAGAGGGGAAACCAAGTACATTCACTAAAGAAAACCTTATTTGCACAATCCACCATCTTTGTCGGTGACATGGATG
>NW_010228258.1:0-1670 GCF_000690775.1 Eurypyga helias
GCGCTCGCTGGCAGCACGGGAGCGACTTGTGAACCGTCTGGGCTGGAGGAGGGGAGAACACCAGCTCACCGGGGTGCTGAGGCCTTGGGCTCGTCACCACAAAGCCGGATCTCCCTCCGTGCGCTCAAACCTCCCTTTGGAGGCCACGCGCCGGCCTGGCCGCCGTCAGCCTTCTTGCTTTCGCTGTCGGTTCCTGCAGAGGTTAAGCTGACGCTGAAGACGGCCGTGAAGGGAATTTTCCCCACATCAACAGTGAATCAGCGCACGGTGATCAAACACCGGCCTCACGACTTACTCGGTGTAAGCACCCTAGACATGCAGTCCCACTTCAAGCCACGAGATTGCCAGAAATCATGGGTGCTGTACACCCTCATCCAACATTTAAACTTGGAAAAACGTTTCTCAAAAGCAGCTGGATAGGAGCTGGCTCTGCATCGACATTCTTAAGTGCAAAGACTTTTGATTTTCATAGAATCTCAGCACGGTTTGGGCTGGGACCTTAAAGCCCACCCAGTCCCACCCCCTGCCATGGGCAGGGACACCTTCCACTAGACCAGGTTGCTCCAAGCCTCATCCAGCCTGGCCTTGGACACTTCCAGGGATGGGGCATCCACAGCTTCTCTGGGCAATCTGTCCCAGTGCCTCCCCACCCTCTCCGGGAAGAAATTTTATCCTTGGACATGTAGAACAAAAGTTTTTATTACTTTATTTCCTATCATTTCTTAACATTTGAAGTTCACTCCCTTCCCCAGGGAGAGGTCACTGCATTTGCTAGGGGTTTGAATGGTATATTCAGGCCTGTGGTGTATTTTTCAAATTGTAGTAAACCTGGAAAAAAAACCCCAAGAAGCAAAAGATGGCTCTTTTTTCCCTTGTTTCTGATCTGCAAAGTCACAGCAACCAAAGAAGCTCCTCTGGCTCCAGAGCAGGGGGAAATGCTAAAACTCAGTAACTCAAAATAGATCACTGAAAACAGCTAGAAAGACGTTTCTTTTGCTATTAACTGCCATCACATTCCATCTGTTTCTCTCCACTTTTCTGAGGGAACTGCATTTTCCCACAAAAGCCAACTTCAAACCCAGCAATTTCATGTTTTTCCCCTCTAGCTTTTTTTTTTTTGTGGGGTCTCTTTTTATCTATCCCTCTAATTATGAGCTAACCAAAACGTTAATTTATTGCTATCTTGGCATTCCCTCGAACCGCAGTGGTGGGAATCCGAACTGCCTTCCCCGGCCCAAGAGTGACTCTGGGAACATGTGGTGTGGTACCCGCCGTACCCCAGGCCGCTGGCGCCGCTGCTGCCGCCCTGCCTTGGGACGGGCCTTTTGGTTTGTGTTTTCCAGCTCCTGTTACGCTTGGGGGACGGTTTAATTGCGCGGCAAGCGATGCGTCAGCAAGGCCGCTTCTCCGAATGGCGCCGTGATTTATGTACGACTTCTGGTAAACTCCAAACTGGCTGGGTGAAGGGAAGAGTCACATTCCACAGGTGGGAAACGCGGCAAGGAACTGCCTGATAGCGCAAGCGTCTCGTGTTTCCACGTTATTGCCCGTTGGGTGACGTCACGTCAGAGGTTCCTGCTCTCCTCTTACCCCCCAGAAGCTTTACCGTCCCAGCGCTGCTGCCCATCAGTTGTGTGTGGTGACGCTCCAAGCCCGCTCTGCACAAGGAC
>NW_010228258.1:1714-4778 GCF_000690775.1 Eurypyga helias
CCAAGGCGTGAGGCTGCAACTGCAGCGCTGTTTTACTGGTCCAACTGAGCCCAGTCACCTGCGCCCCACTGAAAGGTATTTCTTCTTCTCCAGCCTCAACCTGGCACCCAGAACTGCAGCTCAAAGTCACGCTTTTACCGTCGGGGGCAAGCGTTCAGAGAAGGAGGCGTTTCACAGCCACCAGCTGGCACCTAAAAAGGGATGTTCTGAGAACTGCACCCCTGCGCAGCATCATTTCAGGGTTCACCTCTAACGCTTCTGCTTCCACGAGTGTAAACTCTCCTCCGAAGTCCACCCCAAACCAGCACCTCACCAAGCCGGTGACGGAGGGAAGTACTTGGATACATGTGGAAGCCACGTATCCGTAGATGTCCAACTTCAAATGACCTGGTGGAGGGCTTTGCTAAGTCAGGACCAGAACATAAAGCTTCGATACACTTTAATATGGGATACTGAAAATGCTTCTGGCCCTCAGCACTTGCACAGGAAGGGATAAAGCCGACATTCAGACTCTAAACTTTGGGAGAGGCTCCCCGCCCCCTTTTCAACAACACAATGGAAAAGGCTGAAAAAATACTACTCATCCTTCAGCAACCGCTGCTGGTGACTTCAAGTGAGTTAATACGAGCCACTACATACCAATTTTCACTTGTTTGGCTAATTCTGGGGCACACCGGAATGGTGAGACCTGACAGCCTGCCTTCTCTAGGCAGAGCACCAGGGGAGCGCTTCACTGAGCAGGATTTCATCACCGGATACCAACAGTCCTTCCCAACTGACGGAAGAGAGGTACGGGCTGTGTTTTTACTGCAGAGAAAAAAACCGTCACCAAGGAACGGTTGGTTTCCTGCACCCCCGGTTCAGGCAGGGCACATTTGGGACTTCCTGCACGGTGTTTTTGCAAAATGAAGCGGCTCCTGAAGGGTGTTCTGCCCCTGGCACGAATGGCCCTCAGGCTGACACCTCGGGCAGATCCTGCCCCTCCTCTTCCTTGGGAAAGGATCACGAAGGGGACAGGCAGCAGGAGAAGCCAGACGGCAAGATGCAGCTTTCTTCCCAGGAGAAGGAGCACCGCCCCAAGGCCTATTGCCTCTCCTTTTCCAGAGGCAATGCCTGAGACGGTGGCCGGAGCGTGAGGTGGAAGCCCGAGCTGTTGCAAATCCCATCACAGCACTCTTCCTCCGGAGAGGAGCCAGAACACCCCGCGATGCGGAGGGCGGAGGCATCTGATGGGTTAGGAGGCGGAGGGAGAGGTTGTATCAGGCCCAACTGCAGACCAGAGGAGAAGCCAAGCTCACAACAGCAGCAGGGAAAGCCGGGACATTTTGTATCGCCGAAGACTTCCTAAACGCAATTCCCAACCTTGTCCTTACAAGGAACACGCACCGCTCAAGCGCTTAAAAATTAAGACTGGGGTGATTTATTAATCTTGTTAAGAACTCTGATACAAAGCACAGTAAAAGGCCACAGACCAGTAAATAAAACGTGGCTTCTGGCCACTTTATAAATGCTGCTACAGTACTACCAGTACAACAGACTCGCTCTCACGCCAGTTCAAACACGTCGTTCAACTGGCCAATAAAAGTTCCATTCACTTATCAGTTTAAAAAGTTTAATAAAGCTTTGAAGTGTTTGCTGGTTTAAATGCTACCAAATTCCCCAAACGGAGCCGTGATTAAGTGAGATCTAAAGAAAGGGATTAGGTTCGGAGGGCAAGGCTGTTCCTAGGCCAGAGGAAACGCTTCTGACCGTGGAGGATCGCAGGAGTAGCAGACTGTATTATAGGCCTCGAGTCACTTAGACAGGTTACTGGCGTTCTCTGTAACTATACAATATAAACACTTGTACCTACGCGGCACGTGGCTCTGTTCTCCGGAACAGCAGGCAGCTCTTCAGCTCAAGACATCTTTGCCTACCAAAACAAAAAGGCACATCCGAACGAGATGCATGCTAAGTACTAGGGGATCCTTTCCAACATCCGGGACAGGTAGTCCTTCTCCATCCTTTTTCAAAATCATCCAGACCAACCGAGTATGTTGGTGTTTAGATTTCAACCCATTCTTGTCTTCAGCAGCAGCTCAGTGGCAGTTAAGACACGGCATTAAACAGGGGAGAACAGCAGCTGTCACGCACGACCCTCCGAGCGTACATCGAGTCAGAAGGCAAGTGGCCAGCGGTCTGAAATCGGTAACACCGTGTACCCTCGTGCTGTCTAATCATCCCACTGTTATTTAATTAAGGGGGAAAAAAAAAAAAAAAAGGCCACTGGTGCTCAAATTTGAAAAAAATTCCACAGACGCACCTTTTTTTTTTTTGGCTCAGTGCAATTAAATGACGTCAGTTGAAATTCCTTTAGTGTAGTTTACAGTGCAAAAAAGATCTATTTTGTGTACTGGCTTAGGCTGTCGGCACTGAGGCTGTGAAGGAAGGCGACGCTGCTGATCACCTGAGGGCAATGCTGTCGACAGACGCAGGATAGGGCCTGTGGAGTCTTAGTTTTCCAATTTAAACCTCTTTTTTTTTTTTGATCAGCAGCACTTTAAGAGCATAATTTGTGAAAGTACTAAAATACACTGCCCTTTCTGAATAAATAAACAAACCCAAGGAACTTTACAAATACTATTCCAGTGTCAATGACTACTGTGGCTAAGGTCATTGAGGAGTTTCTGCGTTTTCTAGCAAAGACAGTCTGTGCAAAGGAGGGTGGGAGAGCTCCCTTTTGTAAGTCTTTGGTGGCAGTTTGGGTAACTGAGGGCTCGAATTGTGCCGGGGTGGGACCGGGGGCGCAGGTGGGGGGACCAGGTTGTTGTGACTGGCGCTGATGACGCAGCAGCGGCGCAGTACCCTGGGAGAGGGTGTGCTGGGAGGAGTGCCGGGAGAGCTGGGGCCCGTGCTCGCCTCCCTGAACCAGTCGGGATCTCTGTGCAAGCGTCCCACCGGCGGCGGCTGGAGGTTGAGAGGGCAGTTGATAAAGTGTTCGGGCGGCCGGAGCGGTACCGGAGGTGGAGTATCGGGAAGAGGGTCCCGGGGGGGCGGAGGTGGAGGGCTGTGCAGCGGCTGGGCA
>NW_010228258.1:4821-6332 GCF_000690775.1 Eurypyga helias
GGCGGCTGCCGAGGGGGAATTGCTGGAGGATCGTCGTCCGACTTTAAACTTCCCTACAACGTGGCAGAGAAAGAAAAACGGTAGATGTTTAGATGGAGATGCAGAATTCTCTTGGTGTCTGCTACTGGTGCTGTCAGAACACGACACTGGCATAGCTGTATCTCTGATCCGAATACAACCACCACGTTCCTAAAGTGACTAGCAGAACCTGGATGCTGGGAACCTGAAACTGGAAAAGGGCAAGAGGAGGACTGCATCTCAGAGTCTATAAACCCTGCTTGGCCTGATGTTCCCTGATTTGTTCTCCAAGTTAGAATCACAGAATGTTTTAGGCTGGAAAAGACCTTTAAGACCATCCAGTCCAACCGTTAACCCAGCACGGCCAATCCCAGCACTGACCCATGTCCCTGAGCACCACATCCACACGGCTCTGAAACCCCTCCTGGGATGGTGATTCCCCCCTCCCTGGGCAGCCCCTTCCAGTGCCTGACAGCCCTTTCCGTTATCCGATATAGGACAGAAATACCTTAGTATTTGCAGCATCCTGATCCATCTTTTTTCGTGGAGGAAGTGGAGGGGGGTTTTGAGGCTCATCACTTAGTTTAGGCAAGCTACCCCAGGAGCTGAAGAAAGTCTCTGCAGAGAGAAAAGCAGATTTTGCTACTGGCTGTGCAATATCTGAGCAACGTTTTCTAGAACATTAAGCCTAGCTAGTTGCAACTGGGATAAGCAGATCTTTGTGCTCAGCAGCAACATGAACCATGAACTTCAGCTGTCGGAAATTCTTGCTCCTTTCTTCAGTCAGACGTACTCCGCGCAAAGCGGTCTCCTGTTTCCAGTGTCAAGGATACACATCAGCAGTTACCAGGCAAGGGCAGAGAAACAAAGAAAGTGAGCTCCTAGTGAGCACCTGAATCACCTCAACGAACAAGAGTTCACCCCCTCTTTACCCCAGCGCCTGCGGTTTGCCCACACGCCTCAGTTACAGGTCGGTTGCTCTCGGCCAGATGGGTACACGTTCAAATTTGGAAATTTAGAGGCTTCGTTAACAGGTCTGCAACGCTGCTAAAGCGGGAGAATCATACACTGAACAGAACAGATGGTATCAACGCTTATAGCATTTCAGGACATTTCTAGTCCTTCCTTTTTTTTTTTTTTTACAGAAGGGGAAAAAATATTCCTCAAACTTAAACAAAACAACCCCCCGACCTGTAATTGTGACTTTTGTCACACCTCTGCTTTCTCTCAGGGGCGCACAGACCTCTGTATCGACACATCAGGCACCTCCAGTTTGGAATTTTAATTGTACTATGAGAACACCTATGTGTCTGTGCAACAATGGGGTGAAAAGAGAAGCTGAAACTGCAGATGAACAGGGGCTGTTCCCCACAGCCACGGTGCAAAAGGCACCTCTGCTTTCCCAGCAACAATTACTTTCACTAAGTGGTAACATGAAATTATCAGGTTGCTTCAGTTGTAGCATCAGTCATAGAACCACGGAATGGTTTGGG
>NW_010228259.1:0-3827 GCF_000690775.1 Eurypyga helias
ACTTGGAATGCGCGTGGGCAAGCCCCGGGATTGCGCCCTCCGAGAGCCCGTAACTGGAATGGCGAAATATTTCCTCGCCAGGACGAGGTTTTGTTCAGTCATTGTCCGTTGCGTGGCTGCGAGCGCGACGTACGGCATCCAAATGTGGCACCGGATACAGACGTATCCGTCTCCTCCCCGTGGGTCCTCCTGCAGTGCTGATCACCCCAACACGTTAAAAACCAGTGGTAGCCATGCCCCACGCAACACCTGCGTGAGCCCATGGCTCCCAACCCATGCGTTCCACACCCTCTTCCCAGGGGTACAGCGCCAGTTCGGGTCCTCCCTATTTACCCGGGATGCAGCGTGGCTCTCGGTGCCTCTCATCCCAGAGCCGGCGCCGCTGGCACGCAGCACCCCATTGCACAACATAAGCACGCCTCACGTCTCCGGCCTCCATCCGTTCTTTCATCCACCCTTCTCCCCTACCCACCTCTTTGTCCTGACCCTTGCTGGGAGCCTCCGCCCCGGCAGCAGCAATACCGGGGTGCTATTGTTCCCTAGCACTTTCTGCTTTCCGCACGTGAAGCGGAGGGAATTGCAAAATCCGCGGCTAACGTCTGCAAAAACGCCCGGTGATTTTGGGTGGTCGTTGCAACACGTCTCAGAAGATGCTTTCGCCGAGGTGCTGCGTTGAAGAGAACACCCTGTTGATCCCAAGCACGGAGGAAAGCATAGAGTATCTCACCGAGCTGAGCCCCAGAAAACAGGGAAGAATATTATTATTATTGCTCTTGAGGCAGAAGCGTTTGCGGTTGTCAAAGCTGCTCCGAGCTGTTGACAGCCTTGTGTCTCAATCTCGTGGTGAGTGTGACCCTTAGAAGCCAAAGCGATGATTCATGAAGGACCAAGATCTCGACAAAAGCCTTGTTTTCCAGGGGCTAAAGAAAATATCCAGATCCCTAAGGTTTGTGATTTAGGGAAAAGCCTCTGCGAAAGCTACGGTGGTTGGCACTGCTTCAGTCCCAGGGTCTTCTGGATCCGTAAGATGTGACACCGAGTTTATTGAGCCCCAAGGTCAAGCCCCGAATGGTTTTCATGTCATCATCTCCCACAACCGAGTCAGTTGCTTGAGTTCAAAAGCTTGACTTGAAAGAACGCTAAATTTATTATCGAGATTTTAGTGCCATTTATTGTTTCCACGAGAGAAAAGGCAGACATCCCAACGCCTTATGAAAATCTTCATGGCTGTGGCGTTGTCTCGAGAAGGTGAAGGTGGCCTGTCTCCCGTAAAGCCTGTGGTCTTGGCTTATGAAAAGACCTCAGAGGTGATTCACAAGAGAAGCAGGACCAGGGGGGCCAGGGCAACAATTTGTGTTTGTGTCATCCTGACTTAGGAGGGCTTACTCGTGGATAAAAAGCGGCATCTCCACTGATAAGGCCGAGGCTTTTGACCAGCAGGACGCAAAATGACAAGCGATCGAAGACCAGTGCGGCTCGTCAGAACCCTGGGTCCTGTCAGCCTTCCCAAAGGCAACAAACCATGTCCCCTTCCCTGCTAAGAAATCCCCATAGTCAGATTGCTGCTGGGTAAAACCACACTTTATTCCGATCCAGGGCAGTTCGTAAGCAGCAAACGGACGCGGGAAACACCAGTGGGCATGCGTGCTCCTGTGGGGAGACTGGCTGCAGAACATGGGGAATGAAGTTATCCCACCTTTGAAACCAACAGGTTGAAAACCCTGGGCGAATGGAAGGTACAGCATTATTAGCTATGTCTTTTCAGGATGGATAAAGGACTCGGGGAGTCTGGAGTCCTCTCTGGAGTCTCTGCAGCTAGGAGGATCGGCAAGCAGGTACCGCGCTGGCTGGGGTGCAGCTGGTCCTCCCTTGATGCTGGGACACACCGTCTCCTGCGGCCTCTTCAGGCACATCATCCCGCTGCTCGCCAGCGCGGCAGACAGCAGGCTGCGGAACCGGGGGCCTTGGCTGTGACGCAGCCTTCTTACAGACACACGGCACGGGAGAGATGCCGATCAACCAGGGTCCTGGGCGGGTGTCAAGGAGAGAGCTAGGCTGCTAGAGCCCATGGTATACAGGGGAAGGCTGAAGGAGCTGATTCTTTCAGCCTGGAGCAGAAGGGTTACAGGGGAACTAATTACTTTCTTCCACTGTTTTTTTTTGGGGGGGGGGGGCATGAGGGTTATAGAGAAGTCAGATAAGCTCTGGTGAGGGATACACAGTGAAATGGTTAAGAAATTTGCAGCAAGGGAAATTTTGACTTGGTAAAAGGTAAATCCCCTCTCTGAGGGTGGTTCGGCACCGGCACAGGTGCCCAGAGGGGTTGGGGAATCTCCCCCTTGGAGACGTTCAGAAACCTTCTGGCCAAGGCCCTGAGCAGCCCGATGTAGCTCTGGGGTCAGCCCTGCCATGAGCTGGAGTTTGGGGTGGAGACGTCCAGACATCCCTTCCCATCTCAAGCTTTCCATGAAACTCCGATTCTAAAAATACACAGGGCCCCGTTTCCCTTTTCAACAGTGCAGACACGGAGCACGCAGTGGTTTCCTTGACGAAAAGAACAATCGTGCAAACCCTCTGGTCTGCACTAGGCCTGGGCAAGTCTTTCTCTAAGCCAGAACCCAGCCAAGGCTACCCAGGATGGCTTCTCCTGGCTTACCCTCTCAAACTCACGCAAATAATACCTGCAAACTGGCATTTGTTGGTAAATGAAACAACTGAGAAGGTTATAAACCTCCTTGACCAGTCTCACCAGTCCCCCAGCAATGGCTGTCCCCGTGGCCAAAATGGCTCAGTGACTGGTAATGAAACAATGGGCTGCCTCAGTTTACCATTTAATCAGGCTAATTGGGCCTGGGCTACAGCTCAGGGGGGTGTTATTCGTGTAGGTTCCTTCATGTGCAAGTCTGGCATCCTCCAGAGGTGAGGGGCAAGGGTGGTAACGTTACCCATCACTCCGGATCAGTTGTCCACTCGATGTGGCAGCACGTCATGGCTTAGTGGTTCATTTCCGAGGCACAGCGGGGTAGACACTGTGCCAACAGAGACCCCTAGGATGCACACGGTTTATTCAAAACCATGGCACCCACGTCATCTACAGAGGTGGCTGACCTCCCGCCTACGCGGCACAGCACGGTCACAGCCGCTTCCACGCCGAGACACGCGATGTTCTGCTAAGCTGATCGTTGCCCAGAGGACAAGCTTCACAGTGGCCTCCTGACAAGCTGCCCAAGCTGTCTGCATCCAGTCCTCCAGCAACAGAGACACATTACTTTGAGTAAAGTGCCCAGCACCTTATAGGAATTGCCCAGCACCCGATATTTTGGACATCTTGTCAGCTGTTCAGCAGAAGAGGGGCACTGACAACCTCCGACGTTGAAGATGTTGGTTTCCCAAGGCTGAACACCATCCCATCGTTCTTGAGAGAGACAAGAAGATACCAAAGCAATTCAGCAGTTCTTCCTCGTTCAGGCTTCCCTATGCACCCTGCAACAAGCCTAATTCAATGACATCTCCCCTTCCAGCTCCTTCATGGGCACCCAGACCTGTTCAGAAAGGAAGGAACAGCTCTGTGGGCTTGGTGGGGTGCGGGCCAGTGTTAAATATCCCTGAAACAGCTCAACATTGCTCTGAAAACGTAATCTAAACAGAATACGGTTTGAGAGTTAAAACCAACCCAACAAATGTTTCCCTTCACAGATACTGTTACATCCCTGGGCTATTCCTCATACTCCAATGGACGGCGATCTGCTGGAGCTTATACAACAGCACTCCTCACGTGCAGGAACAGGCAAGGGTTTGGACATTGGAAATAGAATCATAGAATCATA
>NW_010228260.1:0-380 GCF_000690775.1 Eurypyga helias
CCCTCTGCAGAGCCTTCCTACACTTGAGGAGATAAACGCTCCTGCACAACTTGGTGTAATCTGCAAATATCCAAGTGGGCTACCACAGCACCTACCAGTACAGTACCATTAGAACGTTATATTGCAATGCATACGTATAATATATTGAACTGAACAACAACTACACACAGCACTTGGAAACAGTCTCAAGAACTTAAATTTGACATATAGTTTACAGCTCCGGAAGAAGAAACTTTGTTTTACTGTAATCCGTGCTTTTAGAAGTCACACCTTCTAAATATATACTCATAATCATAAGTCAACTCAAAACCCCTATGTATTTAGGAGTTACAATGCCCTGTCATTAGTTGTTCTAAGCAGATAAAAGATTAATGGAATGC
>NW_010228260.1:404-11843 GCF_000690775.1 Eurypyga helias
ACTAGCTGTATGTTTTATACTTAAGGTATGAGCAGTGTGCTGTACAAAAACCTCCTGCATAAAACTGCCCATGGAACATACCAGTTTCTACAAGAGAGGCCACGTTGTACAAATAACTATAAACCCCCAAGAAAACTATCTGGTGCTGAAACACTGATCTTCGAAGAAAGAAAAAATCATCGAGGTCCATCTAAGCCTCACATATCTAATTTTTACCCTCTCAGTATGGATCAGCAAAACACCCTCTTTTGATGTGAAGGGGAATTTTTTTTAAAACATTAGTTGCCTTACATGTGTCAGCAGCACAGGCTTGGTAGGCTTCAAAAAATATCTGGAAGTGTCACAACCTGTACTATGCGGAACAGAATATTTTCTCTAATGGGAAGTCACTACACGGAAGAAAAAGACAGTTTTTGCTCTATCTCCACCTTATGGCTAGGGAAAAAATTTTCCTATTACAGCATACATATTTCTGATTTTTTTTTTCCTTAACTGTATCGCTACAGCCAGAGAATATTTACTTATTTTCTATTTTTCTTATGCAACTTTAGATCCTTTTTTAGCAACCATGCACTCCTCCACATACAAGCAAAATGAAACACCCAGGCATAAATGACCCCTCTGGCACCTGTATTGACTTTCTGAATCAAAATCGCAGACTTAATGATCCCATATCAGATTCAAATAGAATAGAGATTATTTGAGCCCTGACCCACAAAATTATACAAGTTCGTATATTCCTGTTGACTCCATCAGGAGTTGAACAGCTAGATCTCTCCATAGATCTAACCTTCACTGATACACCACTCTTAATACTTACCCTTTTCTAAAACAGTTTTAAGCCTAATAATCGGGTGATTTGTATCACACTGAAGATACTGAACTTACATGCCCTACAAATTAAAAACTATGCATCAATCTAGTTTTAAACCTTTCACAACTATCTTTTTTCTTATCTTGCAAACAAAATGATGTGACCACGAGTGCATA
The DNA here is from genome assembly GCF_000690775.1 of Eurypyga helias. Taxonomy (NCBI): domain Eukaryota; kingdom Metazoa; phylum Chordata; class Aves; order Eurypygiformes; family Eurypygidae; genus Eurypyga; species Eurypyga helias. Next base: position 1,395 of record NW_010228260.1, read on the forward strand.
TTCCTCACAAGACGACTTAGTCAAGTCGGCAAACAGCAGATCCTCTTTCATCAGCCGCTCCACACATGAGATGAAACAAAACTAGCGGCAGCACCACCCCACAAGGGAACACACTCTCTTCCCTCTGCCACCTGACTATCAATAAACATTTTTCTTCTTCTTTTGTGTCTTAACCACTTGACATATCGCTCACTGGCTCAGGAACATTAACTACATGGAAAGCTGAAAACCAAGACAAAGGCCACCAGAAGTCCTTTTGCCAAATTCTCTTATTTCTTCATTTTGACTTTCCCTTCTTTCATTGATGGTCATAGTGAAAGGGTGGGATAGGACATGAAACAGAACACTGGGAAAGCTGCAGAGAGTAGAAGAAAGAATGGAAAAACTAGGTAATGTCTTAGTGTGCCTTTACATTTTAGGCCTTCTATCCTGCTTTCCTGAGGAAATGAAGTCACAATTGTATTGTCCTTTAAAACCAGAGGAAATTCAATAGTGTGTCAATAGTCTCAGTCATTTCTGAACAGTAAATTTCTAAAGTTTTCATGAAAACAGCTGAGTAGAAGAGACACCTTATTCATGCATCAGCATGGCTCTCCCCTCAATAATCCTTCCCTTTTTCCCCTCTTAAGGGCAGGGAATCAACATAGGACCTCAAATAATAGAACTCAACTTCATTAGGCCTTCCACCACAGATCTTGTTTAAAAAGGCATTTTCTAGAATTACAGACTTTGATGCTTTGTCATTAGAGATCCACTTACAGAAAACAGATCATTAGTATATCCTCCAAAGGTTATATTAAATGGAAGCATTTATGGGTATTTAGACAACACTGCTGTAAAGAGTTTTAATTTTAAATATCTAGTAAAGAGTACTGGGTAGAGAAGAGACCTTATGTATATACATGAAGGAGTACAGAAAGGCTGCCAAACATGAATACAGTTCACCTCTCAGTGAACATTCAAGAAGACACTAGAAAAGCCATAATAGCATTGTGTATTTCTGAATACTTAACAGCACTGCATCAACCACATTAATTTTCAGTAACTATTTATTTAAAGTTTAAGAGAGAAACCCAAATACCTGCCAAACTATTCAGGTTTTCTGAATACCTGCCTGCTTCAGCTATTATGAAACATTCACAAAGTCCTGTCTATTAACAGAACGTGTTTTGACCCAAATTTCTTAAAGAAAGGTCCCTCTCTTATTAAAAAAAAAGGCAACTTCTTAACCATCAATACAGGCCAAAACCACTGTATAAAATACTGAAGTAATACACTGGTGGCTGCTTTTAACCCTTCCTTGCCTCTCTTCCCCAAGGGTAGCTGATCATCCATCTACTATATGAGAATGAGAACATTCCAGTAAGCTCAGAATGGATCTTGCTCTTAGGCAAATCAAAAAAGTTAGAACAGACATCAAAACAAGTTCCAAAGGAAGCTACAGCACTCAGATAACTGTACCATGAGGAAAGGTATGTGGTTATACATGATTATTGCAAGAAAATATTTCAGGAAAAAATTGAGAAAACATTTCTAACATAGGAAAACCTAGTGTTGCAATCTAATTGTTAAATCACAGACAGCAATTACAAATAAAAATATTAACATTTAGTCAGATCTCCCTTATTTCAGATTATTCACTCCAAATATCCTCTACACATGTATACTTGCAGTTTTCTTTGTGGATTTCAAGGGAGTAAGAGAAGAAAGCGCAGCATACGGAATCTAGTCAATCTTAGAAGCAGCAGACTGAACTAAGCCCTCTAAGTTAAGAAAGCATAAGACATCCCTCCTTTTTGCATATTGTAAAAGGATGACTTTTCACAGGTTGTATAGGATTTAAAAAGTACCTGGACATGATATGAAAAATGAAGTTCTGGCATTGCTCCAGTTTCTTAGACTACAAAAATATTTATAAAATGCAATTGTTTTTTACTGGGCTTCTAGAATTTAGTTGTTAACAAAATTAGACTACTCGATACATAATGTTTTCAAAAATTCTTTATTTTAAGAATAGTTCACTGTGCATATGAAGGATCAGCTACCACATATTCCAAAAACCTGCATTATCAAGTCAAACTGTGAGGTTCAACTATATCTTTATTGAAAGACTTATTAAGCAAAGTATTCAGCAACTGCTTCAAAAATAGGAGATTAGGAACAGAAAGTGGTTTTAATTAAAAAAGATATTTTTATATAATGTAGATTTTCAGGCTACTGGTAAGTTAGCATGACACTCAATGGGGGGAGGAAGCAGCTTGACACTCATGCCAGCTTATCTTCACTATCTATACAGTATCTAACTTCAAAAACATCAGCTGTGCCAGGCCTTTCTTTTCCATGATGTGCATCTGTCTATACCAACTAAATTAGAGACCACCAACTTCTCTCACACACCATACCAAACAATAAGCCAGTTTAACAGTTCAGAGCATGATTTAGAAATACAAAATACGTATTCCTGCCCAGAACACAGAAGTTTTAGCCTACTTTTCAAAGTAATTTAAAACTATTAAGACATTTATAAATAAATTGAGGCCAAGATATTTAATACACTAGCTCTATAGCACTTGTTTTGAAAGCCAAGATTTTGTTTAACTAATGAATCTGCTTTGAACTGCATAATCCATAAAGGGTTTAGTGAAACCTGCATTTTTATTACTGTTCTCACACATCTGATTAGATGTTTCACACATCTAATAATAAATGACACATCATACCTGAACAGTGACTATGGCAAAGGCATTCCTCCATTATTATGGAAGAAATAAGGTACATCAAAAGTCTTAATGACAAGTAACACACATTTTCAAATTTTGTGTATGAAAATTAATGTATATTAAGAGTACAAAAATTTACATTGTAAGGTTCTTAAGTATTTTTTTTAAAGATACAGCAAGATACTCAGAGTCAGGAGATAAGACATCAGTCAATCTAAATATTTCCACAAGTGCAAAATCTGGCTCACAGGATCTTACATTAGTAAGAAAACACGGAAAAATATGCTTTGAAATTCCATTGCTCTGTATTCTAGCCTCTGCTTTTCTTTAAAATAACCTGCAAAAAGAAAAAAAACATTTATCACTGCTTTTATCACTACAATCCAGGCAACAGTAAGATCTAAAATGCCAGGCTACTCAGACCAAAGGTTCACTTAGCCAAACAATCAGTTTCCAGGATTAGAGTCATCAAGGATAAAAGTCTAGGAGAAAGGTTAGAAATAAAGCAAAAGCATACAGAAATATACCATATCAAAGTTGGGTTGGTTTGGGGTTTGGTTGTTTTGTTTTGTTTTTAAATAAGAACATTTGTAACCAAGAATTCTGGGTAAAATAAAGGGCTCTTTTAAAAAAAATGAACACTGAGAAATGGCAATAGCTCTATCAAGCCCTTACAGATTCCTTGAAGCTCTTACCCTGTTAGACCTAGGGGGAGGAAAAAAAAGTGCAATTATACAGCTACTATGCTCAATTGTTGCTTGTAATGCTTTATTTCTTTCTGTATCAACAGTGCCCAGACCCTTGGAAGGACATTTTTTGGTTTGGAGTTTAAGTTGAAAAATAAACTTCAAAGCCCAAGCGGGACCATTTAAGTGTTAACATTATTAAAATACAGGCAGTTTTTCCTTTCTTCTCATCTTAAAAAAAAAATAAATGGAGCACAAAAATGTTCAAATAATGTTAAGATTACAGTTAAAAAGAAATTATAAATGCGTAAGATTCCAACTGTAACATTAACTTGGCTACCTACGCATCCTGTATATATTTCTTTCACTATAGTAATAGAAAGTATCAAACTAAGCATTTCACCAGAGGAAAAGAAAAATACTGAAGATAAAGAGAAGCCACAGGACCCAAATATCAGATAACACTGTTTTGTTCTCCCAATTTGCCCAGCAGTAGTAGGTGGCTGAAAAGAAAACAAATTAAGAGACTGATTTCCTTCATAAAACCTAGGTAAAGCAGACATATCCTAGAGTGAAATGAGCTACATAATACTAAAGGATTTCAGTCATGCTTCGACACTACCCTAATTCTTTCTAGAGAGAGAAAGCTGCGTTAACACCTTCCTATTTCCCTCCTTTTGCATGTACACAAAACGTACCATGCTCTGTAATGCAGAGGGTTCCTCCTTCACATATATTTATAGAATCATTTTTGCTATGCTCAACTACCCATATGGAAATCCATAGTTCTTCCCTTGCTGAACACAACGCTACATATACTATGTGTTTGTTCAAGTAATATCCACACAATGCTGAGAGAATCCGCTTAAAATGTCTTTCAAACTAATCAGGTAAGAACTGGAAGTGTTAAGTAAAGACATCTGAACCTCTCTGAACTATCTCTCACTTGTTCCATAAAGCTTCATTTATGTCACTGGTGTTAAGACAGCACACTTCCTTTACACAGCATCAGCTGAAATAAAGATCCTCCAAATTTGGGATTTGCTCCTGCCCCCTGAGCTTTAAGCCCATGGATGCTTGCTGGTAGATTACTGTGTAGACTTAACCACATCCTGAAACCATGAATTTAAACAGGGAATAATCAGGTAAAAATAGGGCTGTATTTAATAGGGCAAGGAGAGTTAATTTGATGTCTTGGTGACAGGGTATTACGCCACTGATGTATTAAAGAATGTTTCTGCAGGTGTTGGATTATAAATAACACCCTATCAACACTAACAGAAAACCTGAGTATATGCTGCCATGATACATTTCACATTAAACAAAAGAAAAATATTAAATATGCTTTATTACCTTTGCTGCAGCTATAACATGCTCAGGTTTAATTATTTTACTTTTGTTTTCAAAAGCATTTGTCCTGGCTTCTTCTGCTAGCCGATGGAGAAACAGTAAGAAGCTTAAATGCACCTTTAAAAGAGGAAGAAAACAAAAATCAAGAAGGATTCAAGTTTGGTTTTTTTCAGAGGTTCATTGTCCAAGACAGAGGATTCATACATTATACACAGGCTGCTTCCAAATCGCTGAAAGGTGTTCTCACGAAAATAAAGTACCACCCAGTGCAAGTCTTAATAAATGCCCAAGACATTCCTTACTGCAAGACTCTTGTAAATATAGTTTAAATTTAGTACACTTACATTGTAAAAGTGCTCTAGAAACGATAATACAAGCAACAACCAATCTAACAGAAATCAAGACTGATTTTTATTAGCACATTTTTACAATAAACTGTAAAAATAAACATCAGAAAATAAGAAGGAGCCTTTTTGCTTACTAGTAAATAGTCAGCTTTCAGAGACTAGAATGGCCAGACTTCTAATGAACAGCAAACACATCCCTGCCTTATCACCAAACGGACCACAAACAAGTTCAAGGACTTCTGCCCCTTTCCAGTACAAAGGAGCATTGACATTAATTTCTCCAGAACAAGAAATTCTCCACTGTCAGAAGTTCCATCCATTTTTTCCCAGCTCATCACACTTACTTAACCTTTCTACATAAAAAGAACTGGTAGGGCAGTATTCTGTTCAATAGAGAATGCAGCTCCGCTAGTTACAGAAGCAGCAAAAGTTTCGGCAGCCAAGGAACTGCTCTAACTTGCACCAAAAATTGCCAGCCAAAAGCACCCCTGAGTAATGAGGGACCTATAATACAGACCTCTAGCACTATACAGACATCACGTGAAGCATTTTAATAGTCCAACTTGAAAACCGGTAATTGCACCTTTTAGAAATTAAACTTTCAACAAATTTTGCTATGTAAAGTGTACAAAAAATACTTTTAATCCCAAGAGCTCAGAAAAATATTACTGAAATATGAGAATTTTATCTATATGAATTAGGCAATATACTTATTCTGCCATACCTGATCTGCAAAGCCTAGGAAGATGTCACAAGGAAAGTTACAAGCTAGTTTCTAAGAAATACTTTGGCAGTGGGTTTGCAGCACAAATAACATGTTAAAGGACAGATATTTCAGTGTTCATATGACAAGAAATTTAGGTGTTTGTTTGGGTTTTTTCCCCCCAATCTCCTTTACTAAACGAAGCCAGTGTGCAACACATAAATTGACATATTTGGCAGTGGGTTTGAAAGCATCTACTACACAAAAAGCAGATGTTCTTGCAGGTTTATTTAGCAAAATATCCAAACTGGTTTTAAACTAGCCTTTAGTGACAGAAATAATCTCCGAAAGAATCAAGCAGCAGCACTAAAATAGTGTTCAACATCAGAGCTCTCATTATTAGACTTATCAGCATGGAGGTTAGATTTCTGGAAACAACCTGGGGGAGAAGAGGGAGACGGAACAAAACTTTCCATACTTGCAAGACCTCCTGCTGAGACACCTAAAGGCCAAAGTGTTAACTTTAAAACTGCCTTAAAAAAAGGCATCTTCTCTCGGAAACACTGCACCTTCACTTTGCTGTTTTCAAAGTGAATTACGTGCACGTTGAGAAGCTTCCCCTGACCTCATATACATTTAAATCTAGTCACATAACTAAAATCATAACATTCCACAATGGAGCACACGTCAATAAATATTCCAGATTACTCAAGGCAATTGAGAAAGGCTAGTGAAAGGCAGATTGACAGTTACTGACAAGTAACTGAGTGATACCACATCTGTTTAAAGACATTGTTTTACTATCTACCAGATTACTGTCCCTCTGCATAAAATTAAAAAGCAGTTTTGAACGACTTGTGATAAACCACCTTACCCAACAGAACACTTACTTTCCATACAAGGGTGGTACAGTTTTAAGAATGTATGTCAAAACTCATCACAACACTGCTTGAAGAGCAACTTCCACACACCTGTTCAACGGGACTAATAAATAGCAGACACCAGCTCCGTCATTTTGCTTTGCTGCCGTAACTGAAGAGCAATTTACTAGGCTGATATTTTGCCTTCAGTGTACACCTATTCATCATTTTATACACATAACGAAGAACAAAGCAGTCATGCAATGCAATACTTTAAGCTTACTCTGCAATGTAAATACAAACCTGCCTTTCCAGCACAGAAGCAGCAGCTGAGTTCCTGCTTGTCTTTTATAATTTCAAGCTAGATCAAAGTTCGCAGCTTTTTCTTCTCAGATCATTGTGGGGGGCAATATCTGAACTTCTGTGCTAAAATCTTTACCTCTTATTTTCAAAAAGGTAAATATTTGCATTCTGATAGCACTGGAAAAACCTTAAAATGCTATTTCCTACCTCTTCACTCGTAGATTTTATAAAAACACCCAGCTTCTTGAGAAAGTTCGTGCACAGCATAGCTAAAAAATTCCATCAAAGATGTTAATGCTTAGGAAATAGGTTCTGACAAAGCTTCAAATTTCAAAAAGAGGCTTGATCAAAAGAATCTGAAAATTGAGGAAGAAACTCCATTCCTGTGTTTAAAAAAAATTGTCTGCATTTTATGTATTTCAAATTTGTTAGAAAGGATCATGTAAGGCAACACTGGTTTATTGAGGAAAAAATCACCGCTGAAGAGTCAGTGTGCTGGTTTTAGTTGGGAGAGAGTTAATTCTCCTCACAGTAGCTAGCATGAGGCTATGTTTTGGTTGTGCTGAGAATAACATTAATAACATACTAATGTTTTTAGTTGTTGCTAAGGAATGTTTATATCAAGTCAAAGACTTCCATTTCTCACACTGCACCTGTGTCCCCGGCTTCTTCTCTACAAGAAGATGTGAGGGTTCTCAGCCAGGACAGCTGACCCAAACTGGCCAAAAGGACATTTCTTTACATAAAATGTCATGCTCAGTATGTAAGTTGAGGGGTGGGACAGGAGTCTCTCTCTCCCGGGCTTGGTCTGGTTCTCAGGCTCTGGCTCTCGCACCTCGGGGACTTCCTGGGCATCAGTTGGGGGGTGGTGAGAAACTGTATAATTTGTTTTCTTCCCTATTATTTTCATTACATATTATTAGTATTAATATTAGTATTATTAGTAGTATTATTCACATTGCTAGTATTATTAGTATCATTATTTTATTTATTTCCAATTCTTAAACTGTTCTCAGCCCACAGGTTTCTTTGTCTTTTCCTGATTCTCCTTCCCATCCCACTGGGTGAAAGGGGAGGTGAGCAAGCTGCTGTGTGGTGCTTGACTGCTGGCTGGGGTTAAATCATGACAGTCAGGAAAAAGAAAAGAACCTGATTATGTCATGAGCCAGGTCAGCAGACCTCTTCACTGGACTGGCTAAGTACCACAGTAGATTCAAACATAAACCATGTATCATCGAGGAAGATAAGCACAGCAACCAACTAGCCAAGTCTCATATTTCCTCGCAGAAGACACAAGCACTCCACTCAAAATGCGTATGATTTCATCTTGTCAAGAAAGCTACTAGGTAAATTTCTAAAGTATGCAATTAAATCACTCTTACAAGGTTTGTAGGTAATAAGAGACACTAAAAACACATTGCCAGAACTTGTTAATTGTCTCTACAGGACTAACACCACCACCACAGCTTTTTTTTTTTTTTAATAAATCAACAAAGTTAGAATTTTACTTATGTATTCATAGAAATAAAGAGCTAGAAAGCTGTTAGCCACATGTCTAGTTGAAGAACATCATGGACAATCACCCCTGTGCATGCCTGTTCAAAGGTAAAAGAAAAAATCCAAGCCTCCTAACATTAAGGGCCATTTTAAATTTGACATCACCAGAAGAGATAATTTAATCCTCCACCACACTACTAAAGTTCATTCTCATCTCATCCTTTGTGTTGGAATTAATATTTGCATAGTCATATTAGAAGTTGAACCAGCTTGTTATAGTTCATTAGTCAATTCAGATCACTGTTTTTTGCAGCCACAGAACACTAGTGCCAGAACAAGGAAGATGAGGGACACAATGCCAAGATTTGGAGGGACATCCCACCTACCCTTTTCCAGACAGCTATACGACCTGAAGCCAAATTAACATGACCATGAAAACACAGACCAACTGTTACTAACAACCACAAAATTTTTTATTAGTGATTGTGTAAGTTTGATTAATTGACTACTGCATTCCACTTAATAAGCTCCAAGTGAGTCCGAGTATAAGCAGCAAAGTGCCAAGTCCCTAGTCCATAAAATAGTCCAAAGGCAGCAAAAGCAGTAGGAAGAGATCAATATTTTTATTAAACCAAATAGAAAAATCCGTACTGTTTACATTCAAATGTGAATCTTCTCATGTAATTACCATATTCATTCATATTAATATCTTTTTTAAAAATCTTGTGTATTTACATTTAGCTTCATACATCCAGATACAACCCTTCAAGATACTGCAAGACACCTTTTATACGCATATGAAACATAATCTTACAATTCAAGTCAGGGTCCACACTTATGGTACGCATTAATGCTCTGTGACTCATGCATTTGAAAACAAGCGGGCATGTCAGTTGAGCAAGTTAAGCCACTTAAAATATTTTTTTAAAGCACAGATACTCTTTTTTTTTTCTCAATATGGCAGCTATGACAAGCTCTCGAGGTCAGGTTTCCTCACCGTATCCAGATAATTTCTCAGTGATACAAACCCTTTCTGTGCCACAAATCCCTTATTGCAGGTCAGAAGGAATCCAGCTTTGTTGGCCTGAGTTTTCTGAAACTTGTTGTATATGGCTGTTATCACTACACCATTCTGGCAGGTGTTTTAAAACCACAAACAGGATCCCAACACCTTATTCTCCTCATTAGATTACTAACAAGACTTGCTATTCCTTAGTTTTGGAGAGAGGTTACTTAGATGGCCTTCTACAAAAATATGACCGTCCAAGATGCCTTAACAGCTTAGCAACTCAATAATTACAACTCAGTGGGATTCTGTTTACCCAATCAACAAACATCTGCACATTACAGCCACATAATTCAAATTCCTGTTTCTCAATCCATCTACATCAAACACTTTGAACGGCGGTGTGTACATGCAGAGATACAATTATTTATGCATCAGCCTGTCCCTGAATCCCCAAACTGGCAGAAAGCTACAATATAGTAGCCACCAGCAAAGCCGAAAGCTGCAATCACTGCTTATTAGTATTTTATTAGACGAACAGATCATCTACCTCCCCACAAACTTTGCCTCCCGTAGGTCACTGCACAAACACTATTAGGAGTAGTAACTTGACAACCCATTACACCCAGCAACTCCGCCCTGCCCCCGAGCGCACAACCCATCGGTCCCACTCTTTCAAGAGATAAAGCATTTAGAGACTAAAGGTCCCTCTTTAGGGACGTCTGCCCCAAGGCAGTCAGAAGAGCGGCAGCTGCCCGCCACGGCCAAAAGCACAACCGCTCCCGGCCCTGCGCTACGACCTCAGGCTCCCCGGGACGGGGGGGTACTCGTGGACCTGGAGATTCAGCCCCTAGAGCTCACCGCGCTGCCCGAGCGGCTGGGGACTGCGGCTGGCTGCTTGGGGCAGGCGATGCCCCCGGCCTTTGCCCGGAACCGGCAGGCTGGAGGCTGCCGGAGCCAGCGCTGAGGGGCGGAGC
>NW_010228261.1:0-12457 GCF_000690775.1 Eurypyga helias
CTGGCCCCCTGTATGGTGTGGGGCTCGGTGTCAGGCTGTTCCTTGTGTGATGTGGGGCCTGGCCCCCTGTATGGTGTGGGGCTGGGGCTTGGGTTTCCCGTGTAACTGAGTCCCTTTGGGAGGTGAGGCTTGGGGGAAGTCACACGAAGGCTGTGACGTTTGCAAGGGAACCACAGCTCTTCCCGCCTCTGGAATAGAGATGGGGGTGAAAAACAAGGCCGTGGAATGAGTCACCGAGGTGCAGAAGGGGCAGGAAGGTGGAAAAGTTGTTTGGGTCCCGTCTCTCGCTGTAGGGCGGGAGCTGGCTCAGCCCAGATATCAAACCTGTTCTTTAAAGCTCCTGGAATAAAGGTGAGAGAAAAGGAAAGTAGAAGGGAAAGAAGCATGGGAAGAGCCTGTGGGATATCCTTGCTGGGCTGCCGTTCCCTGCTCCCTCACCCCGCGTGGAAGGCACAGCCCCCGAGGAGGGTCTTCTTTTGCACTTTTATTATATGCAGGAGAAGTACAACGGCCAAGCCTGCAGGCATCAGCCCGAAGTTCCCAGAGGAGGATGACTTCTCATCTCGACCTTCCCCCTGCCTTTTAACGAAGACACAGAGCCACTTCATCTGCTCCCATGGCCTGGAACGTTCCATCTGGGCTGTTACTTCGTTCCACGTGCGAGGAATCTCACCCACACCTTGTGCAGGTTTGCAGACACCGGCGCATTAGTCCGGGCAGGGCCGGGCCGTTCACTCTTGCTCTTCAGGCGCCCCTCTGACATATATTTTTCCCTTCCAACTAAAACCTCTGAAGTATTGTTATCTGCTGCTTTCCTCCCAACCATCTAATTCAGTTTCCCCTTCAGCAGCAGGAGCCCTGTGTCCCTCTGTACATCGGGATCCCGCCCCCTCAGCCACAGACGTGAACTTTGGGGTCCGGCCGTTTTACCTGTAGAGGTGACATCATGGCTTTTCTTCCATGGCAACTCATCGCAGCGCCCAGGAGGATGCTGAACGCGGGAGCTGAATGTGAGGAGATTTTCGACAGGAACAGAGCAGGCAGCCGAAAGCAAGTCTGAGACGTTAATTAATTAATTGGGGTAAAAATAAAAAGGAACGTGGGAAGTCCCCGAGGCCAGTGGGCACTCCAGCTGCAGAAGGAGATGCTCCTGCTTCCCAGAGTGATGTCTGCTTGCAGGGACACACACCTCCAGGGAAACCAGTGGGATAAGCCCCGTTTTAGGGGTGGGAAAATGAAGGTGTAGGAAAGGAGGCAGATCTTTCCAAGCCCTCCTTTCCAATCCTCTACCTTAGCAATTATCGCGGCTCGGGATTTTCACGGCTCTGGGGACTCTCAGTGAGGCACAGGGGTGCTGGCAGGAGTTTCCGTCTTGCATCTCCTGTGCGTGAAGAAAGATTTTTCTCCCACAGCCTCTGGGGCAGGAGTGGGTTCCCTCAGCTGCCCCTAAAGGGTCCTTGATCTTTCCTAGGGACTCTGCTGCCAAATAAATATCTATGCTCTTAAACACAAAGTAAGTATTCAGATAACTTTAATGCTGAATTCCCCTCACCAGCAGACTTCCGGCTGTGCTAGAACTACAGATCTCGGGAGGGCGGATGTTGCACCGTGGAATTTTATTGGAATTAACTATGGTCCTTACCCACCAAACAAGTTGGAGGCTCCTTGTCTGTACAAGTACCTGCTCAGAGGAGGAGGCAGTCCCTGCTTGGCAATGTGTTATTGATTTTATCATCACCATCTACCAACAGGGTGATTTGGGGTTTTTTTCAGAGCATTCCAGGATGAGGAAAACTGCATTTACCTACAGAGCAGCGCGTGGAGGTAATGAGAAGTGCTCATTGCTCTCCCTCTAGCAGGAGATTTGGTTTAGGATTGGTTCCATTTGTTTTTTTTTTTATTTTTATCACACCCAGGCTTCCCAGCCCACTGACGCCGGCCGCCTTCGGAAGGCAGAAACACGAGGCTGCTGCGCTTGCAGACTCATGTGACGTTGAAGCGTGAGTGAGCTGGATAAGGAACAGGCCAGAACCCGGAAAGCCTGCCCTGCGCTTGGCCACTGCCTTGCTGGATGCCCTTGAGCTGGTCCCTGGCACGAAACCCGACTGGAAATACTCTTCTGCGGTGCTTTGATGTTTAGGGACGCTGCCTACCGCCCGTTATTATCTGACCCTGGGTGGATAAGCCACAGGCTAAGAGGTGGGACTTCTGGTGAGCTCAAATTCTCTTTTTTTAGCTTGTCCTCTCCCAAAATGCGTCTCGTTTACTCCTCTGCTGCAGCCCATCTGGTTTCTCAGCTGCCACTCCCTGCGAGGAGGTGGCCCTCATCCGCACCGGGTGTTCCCAGGCATGGCCAGTCTGGAGAGGATGAGGAGGAATGAACGCCGGTCGAAGGCCCCTGCCAGCTGCTTTGGCACGCGGCAGCACTTTGAACATCACATCCATGCCTTTCACCATCGGCCCTAAATATCAGTTCCCCCTAAAACAACCCTGTTTCTGTTCTCTCAAGGTGTCACATCTGCCTCAGCCTCCGTGGCGGATCCTGCTCTGTTTTATAAATAAATATGCCGCAGCTACCAGCTTTGTTGGTATGAATCCCAGGATTTTTCCTGACATATGTTATTTTCTTCGTAGGAGCCAAAAGCCGTAGTAAGCAAACATTTTAACAGGCGCTGGGAACACGGGACATGGGCTTCTCCGTGGCTGACTGATTTGTTTAGCAAGAACCATAAATTCTCAAGCTTCGGGGCATAAGTCAGGCTCTGGGAGCTGAGCTTGGGGAAAAGGCTCTCAGCCAGGCACCTGCTTGTGGAGTTCCTTCCCGTTTCCCCTGGAGCACATCCCAGGTGAAGATGGTTCATCGGGGATGCCGCATGCCTGGTCACCCCGCTCCTCCCCTACGACATGGATGTACACTTAGAGAGGAGGGAGAGCAAGCAAATGCCTGAGTTCCTCTGAATGCAGGCGGATGGGGAGCCGGGGGGGTTGTAGGGAAGAGATGTTTCAGCCCAGAGCCCAGTGGGTGAGCGTAGGGGCTTGGTTTGCCACCTGCGGTGGGTTTGCTGCTGGGGACGAGTCCACGCTGGGCCACTTGGACCAAGCAGATCCGTGTGTCTGTGTTGGACAAGGCGAGGGGAAGAAGCCCTGTCCTCCTGCAGGTCCCTGCTGCGTCGGAGCGCGTTCGCTCTCCGGGGAGACGGTACGTGTTCCGTGCTGGCGAGCAGCGCCGTCAGCGCCAAATTTAGGTAGCGGCAAGGAGGAGCTTTACCCACCCGTGCGCTTGGATCCGGGCTCAGTGTCCAGCTCTGCTTTGGGATGGTGCCCTTCCTGCTGCCTCAGTTTCCCCTTTTCATTTACAAGTCGTTTTTCAGCGTTTCGGCGCCAGCCGCTCGGAGCAGGGACCGTGTCCCGCACAAACACTCTGTTAGAGCATCACTCCCCTGTCCCCATGGGGAGGGTCCCCTTCAGACCCCACGGCTGCTCGGTGAGGGGCTTTGGGGAGGAAAGGGTGAGCGGGAAAGACAACAGCAAGGCAGGGAGGGAGAGGGGAGATCTGGCCTAGGGCTGCAGCAGACCCCATTTGGGGGGCTTTAGGATGGTTTTCCTTTTTTAAAGGAGCAAGGGGAGGATGGGAGTGATGGAGAAAGGGGTTTCTTCCCCCTCCCAGGGGAAATCTCACCCTGAGGAGGCAGGTTGCGGTGATGAATTCTGACACCGACTTGCATCCCCATTTCTCTGCCCCACCCGAAGGGCATCTTCTCTTCCCGCGTGGGCTTTGCCCCTTCCCCTGCGGCCCCCGGGAGCAGGAGGGGAGGGAGGCGCGGAGATGCTGGCAGTGTGTGTACAGGGTGATTGTCATGGTTACCTCCCTGACAAAACAAATGGCTCCACTTGATGATGGTCACCCAAACAGCTCCGGAAAAGCGCGCGCTCCTCAGCTGGCTGTTGGTGGGGAGCCGGGGGCTCGCTCCGGGAAATCACCGAACCCTCCCCGACTTCCCCAGCAGAGCTTTGCCACGGGGGCCCATGCTGCTGCAGCCAGTTGGGTAAGCCCCCTTCCCCAACCCAGACCCCCCCAGGGACCACCCCGCGACGCTGGCGGCCCCGCCATCGCTGCCCGAAGGAGAAGGCCCCGGGGAGGGTGCGGATGGAGGGGTGAATGCCACAGGTTGCTGAGGTGGCTGTCGTGCGGCGCTCCCCCCACCCCAAGCCCTGGCGCTTGCTCTCTCCCTCCCTTTTTCTCTCTCTCCCTATCTCCGTCTCTCCGTGTCTTTCAGAGACAAGAGCGGTCTGAAGCCGTGCCTGCTGCCTTCGGGATTTCTCCTGCCCTCCTTGCGCCCCAGGCCCGGCTGCGGGCAGTTGCAGGGGCCGGGAGGAGTGGGTGAAGTTGCTCCAACCCCCCCATCCCCTTCCTCCTCCTTCTCCTCTTCCTCCTCCTCTCTCTTCTTCCAGGAAAGGTAAGAAAAGCAGTGGCTACTCTCCAGTTGTTTTTAGCAGGCTGGGCTGTGTGTGCTCTGCCGGGGGGGGCGTGGGGGGTGCGGGCTGTTCCTTCCCAAGGCTGTGCACAATCTCAGCACAAAGCCGGTCTGTGAAGAGATCCCTGTCATAATATTTCCACAGGCACAAGCCCACACTTCGCAAGCTGCTGCTTCCCTGCCTCGCCTTTTCCTAGCTGGATGGTGAGCCCCTGAGCATCCCTCCCCTCCCCAGCATCGTACAGAGGTTAACAGGGAGACTGTGTCTGTCTCCCTGCAGGCAGGGGACAGGGAAGGGAATGGAGGCTGGAGGGGGGGGACGATGCTGGGACGGGGGGACACAGGGTTTTTCTCTCCTGGACAGCCATGTGGGATATCCCAGCTGCGGAAACACTGCTTTGGGGGAAGGAAGGATTGACCTTGGCAGGGTGAGGGAGGACTCTGGCTTCCCTCCCCCCTGGGTTGGGGGTGTCAAAGCACCAAGGACCTGGCTTGCGCTTGCCACACTTGGCTGGGACCTGGTTGGGGTGGATGGAGAAGGGCTGTGCTGCTTCCAGGGACCCGGCGCGTCTCCTTGGCTCCGGTTCCAGCCCGTGCACGGGGCTGGCTGCCTGGCAGCTTTACCCAGCCGAAGGGTGTCTGCGCTGAGCCCTCACAGCAAGGCAGGGGTTAACTAAACCCCACGTCAGAACCGCTGTCTGCACAGGGCTGTGATGGACGGCTCTAGGAGCCTGGGGACATGAATCATGGTCCTTGAGACCCATCTCTGGGACAACATCCACAGCCCCAGAGACCTGCCAGGGGTATAACTGACCATTCAGGAGACTGTTTGCTCCGACTGTTTCCTCAAAATGTTTCTGGGGGTTGATCCCCGTCCCCTGCACAGGTTTGAGCCTCGTGCTTTGGGGGAGAGCGGCTGGAGGGGTCCCACACTTCTCAGGTGTGACTGCAGGTGGTGTGGGTCAGGTAGAGCCAAGTCAGGGGTCTTCCAGCACCGTCCCTGAGCCGTGCTGCCCCTCAAAGCCAGAGGAAATACCCAAGTGTGGCTCTGCTCCAGAACCACAACAGTTTGAGAAGCTCTTCTCTGGGTTTTGTGAACAGGTGGGAGTTTGCTTCCTCAGGGCAGCTCCCCAGCATCTTCCCAAGATGCTGATGAAGGGTTGGGGTGCAAGAGGCGCCCATCGCCAGCCGGGTTAGTCCATCTGCACATCTCCACAAAGCACGCCGGCTGTTATCATCCTGCCAAGCCACTGGATGTCAGTGTCGATTGATGCAGATGAAGCAGAAGGAATATTTTGCCCAGCTGCAGTGAAACAGTCATTCGCCAAGCAGTGGGGATATGACCCAGGTCTGGCTTGGACCTGGAGGTAAGATTCCCAAGGGAAGATTTGGGAAGAAGTTACAGTAGGGCGGTGCAGCGATTCAACAGCCCAAAAATGCCTCCGGTGCCACAGCTGGGTTCCCACAGCTGCGTTCGTGTCTTGGAAGGTGAAAGCAGCCTCTGGAGACCTGCCCTTCAGACAGCAGAGCTAGGTGAGGATGTGCCGCAGGCAGCACGTGGCATTATTCCGGCTGCCACGTCTGGTTCAGGTCTTACTGGCTTGGTGTCAGCTGTGGGTGCCAGGGACCCAGTGGCAGTGGCACTGCTGGGACCCCAACCCACTTTTGGGAGCAGTGCGGAAGCCAGACTGTGCTTCTGCCTATGGCAGCCATGGTTTGCTCTGTTCTGCTCTTCAGTGCATGAAAACATGCCTTGAAGAGCATCATTCTGCTATCTTTACTACACACACTCAGGAAATGGATTTTTTGAGGGCACATGAGTGCTCAGGGATGCAGCTCTCCAGGCATCGCACCCCTTTTCAGACCCATCAACACCCTTTCCAACTCAATCCTTTAAAACCCAGCCCTGAGCCTCTCCTGTGAGTTGGGGCAGGTGCCTGCAGCCAGATGGAGCGGCTGGTGTAAGCTCTGGGCAAGCCCTCACATCGCAGTGCCTGCTGTGCTCCGGATGGGAGCCGTGAGCGCTCTGCACGTCACGGGGACCGTCCGCAGCCGCCGCTGTGGCATCAGCGCCTTCTCCATGATTCATGCCGAGAAATCGAGCCTGGAGCAGAGTGAGCACAGTACCAGCATCTCTCCCTCCTCTGTGGCCATGAAGAGGGGCAGATGGTCAAGGAAAGAGCCAATGCAAGGAAAACATGTAAAAGAAGAACACGGTAGCATCGCGGTGTGCCAGGTCCTGAGCATGGCTGGGCCAAGAGGTGATTTCTGCCCTCTGAGCTGCTGCCCAGCCAATGGGGTTACAGGTACAGGGTATGTTTGGTGATGCAGCAAGCTGGCTGAAGGTATTCACCAACATTTTCCCCTTCTCCTCCCAGGATGCCAACAGCAGTGTGATGCCTTGGGTCGGGAGGTGTCTCCCCGGCTCCGTGTGCTGGGGTGCACAGAAGGCAGGACATATTTGGTGGCAGTGAGGGAACACGCTGGAGACTGGGTAGATGCAGGGATACCCTGCGTGGCATGATGGTGGTGGTTATTTTTGGGATGTGGAATCCTGCCAGCTCTCATCCTGAGTGTCCAGCCCTGTGACCTGGACGGAGACTGAGTGCAGGTCCCGCAGGAGCAAAGGCAGGATGGGGAGCAGCTGGGGGGGGCGGTGGTGGGCTCCTGGGCAGAGTGTGCACAGGAGAGAGATGCCAGCTTTCCCACTGCTCTCCCCCATGCCAGCCTCCCTGCTCTCCCCTTTCCATGCTGCAGTCACTTGATGGCGTTGGCAACACAATCTGTGCAGAGGAGCCCCCATCCAAAGGGCCTTGGCGGGGAAAGGAGCCGGGAAGAGCCCTCCAAGCCCTCCCTGTCCTTCTGGAGTTTGTTTTTCAGCTGGCATAGCAGGCAGGGCTGGGGCAGGGCTCCTCTGAGCCACTCCAGAGCTGCAAGAGAGGTGAGGGGCTTGGATCTCAATCCTGGCTCTGTCAGAAGTCTCGGCAGCCAAGATTGCTGCCAGGCTGAAGTCACGCTCCCAGGGCCTAAATTCACCTCTCTGGCAACCCCATAATGAATTCTCGTTGTGCCTGGCTGGTAGAGAGCATCTTCCCCTTCTTATTTCTTGCTTGCTTTCTTCCCTAAGGCAAAATAATGCTCCCTCCTTCTTCCCCCGCCCGGCATTTAATCACTTCCCAATATCTTGATGGCCTCTGCCACAGCAGCCTTCATTCTCTCCCTGTAGCAGGCGAACTCTTGCCAGCTCTGAGTGCACAAGCCCTCTTAGCACGGCTTGGAGCATCCCGCGGGGTGACAGCTTCCCCAGAGGACTCCAGTGCTGGAGCAGCTGAGCTGGACACGCATCTCCTGACTGTGCAGGGCTGCATCCCCTTGGATGCATCTCCCAACCCCCGTGGGGTGCAGTGGAAGGAGAATAGGATTAAACTGGGAATGGCCGAGGTTGTTGGCTGGGAATCAGGAATGTGCCTGGAGATGCAGCCCTGCATCTCTGCTGTTCTCTTTGCTGGGGTGCCCTGGCTGCTCTCCTCCAGCCCAGCCAGCTCTGATCGCTCTCCCTTGCTCCCCTTTTTCTCCTTAGTGCCGTTTTCCTCGCAGCCCTCACGTCTGACGTTTGCAGCTGCCGTGACGTTTGCATATAAAGGTGTTTTTAATAACGCAGGACTGCGAGGAAATGAGAAACTGCTGTATTTCACTGCTGCTGGCTCCTCCTGGGCCTTGTAAATCACTTCGTAAAGCATCGCAGAGCCAGCCAGGGAGAACTGCTGCCTAGCAACTTCTCCCGATGCCTCAGGGGAACTGGATGTGGCCTGAGAGCTACCTGAGAGGTCTCCTTTGAAACCCTCAGCCTTGGAGAGATGAGCTGGAACAGAGGAAAACCCGCTTGAGGAAAGGGGTTGAAATGTAATTGGCAGAAGTAGCCGCTTTGCATCCCAGTGTCTCCGCAGAGGGATGAGTCAGCCCTTGCAGAAGGGATCTGGAGCTGCGGGGCAGCGGAGCCATGCCCCCGCCCCGAAACGCGAGGGCCGGGAAGATGCTCGGCTCTGCCTGCCCTTCCTTCCCGCAGGCTGATGGAAAACTCTCAGGGTCATAGTTTTATCCTGGAGAAACTTGGCAGTTTGGAGGATAATGAGAAGCAGGAGAGCCAAAGAAAGGTGTTAACCCATTCTGCCCAGGCTGAAGGAATTGGGTGGGTGTGGGAGGTGGCGTGTGATCCACCACTGCAGCGTCGACCCCTGGGGCTGCCTGTCCCAGCCAGGCAGTTTGATCTGACCCTCCCTCCCTTGTGCTGGTACGGATCTGGGGGGGTTGCCTTGCACCTTCCCCCCACATCTTGTCTCCATCCCCAGCTCCACCAGTGGAGCCGGCAAGCCCTGTTCTCCCATCCTGGATCAGTCCCCTTCCTGTCCTCAGGGCTGCAGAAGCCAAAATGAGGTGGTGTCCACGCAAGGGTTTTGGGCACTTCTCATTCATTCTCATCCTTCTGCCTTTCCAGGTCACTCTGGTCCCTGACCACCCCATCACTGACAGACCCCCGGGAAGATGCCAGGGTTGATTAACCGGACGACCCGCTCTCCGCTCCCCCTCACTGCGTCCGAGGTGACGTCGTGCGTCAGCGGCTACGCCTTTGGGATGACAGCCTTGCTCACCTACCGCAACCCAGAAGCCCAGGCTTTTGAGGGTGAGTTTCAAGGGGTGAAGCTCCCAGTGCAAGAGCTACTGCTGGAGCTTTAGAGCCAGGGATATCGCAGCGCTGGGTTTCTGTGCGTGCCTTAAGCCTTTAAATGCTTGCAGGAAGAGTAACCAAGCATGCCGTGTCCTCAGTTGCACTCTTCGCGGTCCCAGGCTACAATTTTTTAAGTGTAGAACATACGAGGACCATGCAGAGAAGTGCTGAGAGGCAGCTTGGTCCTGGCTGGTGAGTCTGGGAAGTGCTTGGTGTTGCTAAAAAATCCTTCTGGCTGGCAGGGCTCTTTGTCTACCCCTTGGATGAGTGCACCACCGTCGTTGGGTTCGAGGCGGCTGTGTCCCGGCGTGTCGTGACAGTGCAGATCAAAGACAAAGCCAAGGTAGATGACAGCTATTTCGACAGCTGCAGCCTCCCCGATGGAAGAGCTCGCGATGGGAGCGGTGAGGGCATCAGGGGTGTTTTAGGGAATGTGGGGAAGACAAGTAGGGGAAAAAGAATGGGGAGGTGGCAGGGGGTGGCTGGCTGGCATATGCCATGGCATCAAGGGGGCTCCTTTGGAAAGGCTGAGCCTTGAGTTGTGGTACTTGTGTCCCTGCAGTGTCTGTCTGCTGAAAGTGAGGGTCTCATCCATTTTGGAAAGCACTGTTGCTTCTGGACAGCTGAAGGATTGGTGCAGAGGGCTGGGGCTCAGGCTCTTTAGGGAAATACTGATGTATGCAGTGAGGGCTGGTTTGGGCACTTGATGGAGGGCTGGAGGCCTGGAGAGGAGGATCTTCCATGGCTGTGGTCCTCTCTCTGTGCAGGAAGGATCATGATGGATGAGGACTTGGAGAGGATTGTTTTTGTGGCTAACCTGGGCATGATTCCTCCCCTGGAGAGCGTCTCCATCTTCATCAGCACCTCCTCGGAGCTGCAGACACTGCCCAGTGGGGCCGTGAGGGTCCTTCTGCCAGCGGTGTGTGTCCCCAGGGTCCCCCAGCCCAGCCTGGAGAACGCCAGCAGCCTTTCCAACCACCAGCTCCGAACGTACGCAGAACCATGGGATGGGCTCTGGCTGGGACTGATCGGGGGGATGCAGGATGGGAAAAGCAGAAGCCCGCTGTTGCTGTGGGAGGCTGCCGAGCTGCTGCAGGCTCTACCTCCAGCAGATCTGCTGTTCCTGGGGGGCTACAACACGTGCAGAGTGTTAATTGGGGTTGATCTCACCAGCAGAGACAAGCACTACTCTGGATCAGGGAGCCCGGAGCACGGGAGCAGGTTCTGCCTGGCTCAGCTTCTGGAGAGTGAGGCCACCAACCCCTTCGAGTACGAGTTCAGCTTCCACCTGGAGATCCGCGGGCCATGCTTGCTGGCAGGTAGGAACACCGGGGCCGTCCTGCTGCCCCAGGCTGGTTTATCACCTCCTCAAGGCAATGGCCACACTCTCCCTCCTTCTCTGCCCCCCAGTGTGGAGTCTGTTTTGGGAAGTTACCTGTGCTGGGGTGGGTTTACCAGCTCAGTGCTGATGTTAGCGGGGGCTGTTGGTACAGCAGAAGCATCACACAGCCTCCTTGGTTCCTGTCCTCTGCCATCTTGCAATCTCTTCTCCCTGCTCTTCCCCCTCCTGAGTCCCTTAACCACCTCGGCTTCCCCGAGCAGGCGTTGAGAGCCCCACACACGAGATCCGAGCGGACGCCGACCCCTCTGCTCGCTCCGCCAAGAGCATCATGATCACGCTGGCCAACAAACACACCTTCGACAGACCCGTGGAGATCCTCATCCACCCGAGTGGTAGGTGGCTCTGCTTCCTCTCTGCTGGGCTTGCCCCTTCCCGGGGTCTTCCTCCGTAGTGCTGGAGACAGCAGGATTACCTCTGGTTTTGCAAATATCGTCAGGGGTTAGGCTTCCTAGGAGGTAATCCCGGAACATCTCCAGGTTGCCCATGCTGCCCAGGCTCAGAGACATCACCCTGTTTTCACAAACGAGGGCGCCTGCATCGCTTGCAAACCTGAAGTTTAGCTAAGGCTGTTCTTCACCCGATTCTCTGCGTTTCCAGAGCCCCACATGCCTCACGTCTTAATGGAAGAAGGTGATATGACACCTGCAGAGTACGAACGACACCTGAACGGGAAGAACGATTTCATTAAAGGCACTAAGAAGGACCCCAGTGCTGAGAAAAAGGTGAGAAGCAAAAGCTGCAGGCGATAGCTGAGGCTCGCCATGGGCCCGGAGCTGTGCAAGTAAGTGCTTGCTTGCTTGCAGTACCAGATATTACACTGGCCCAGTAAGCTCTGCAGCATCCTTCCTTGGAGAGAGGCTGATGTGGAGGAAGAGGGGGAAATTCGGCAGTTCTTTGGATAAACCGAGCGGGAAAGAAGCTCTGAGATGGTTATTGTGTGTATAATTAGTACTAGTCTAGCATAGCATAATTAGATAGGTACATTGTTAGAGCATTAAGAGTATTATAATTATTGCAATGACATAGAATAAAATATTCTTTTAATTGCTCTGTAAATGTTTACTGTTTCTGGATAGCTGTCAGGGAGAAATAAGTGATTTCACTTGGAATAATGAGCTGAACTGAAGACAAGGTAGGAGAAACTTCTCTTTGTTCTGCTGATCAGCAAATAGAAAAATATCTGCTCTGGGATTTGTGCCTCATCTTTCAGCAATTCTGAAGGAATGAGTGACAGCCTGGCACTTCTGAGCTGCCACATCAGTGTGCCTGGGATCAGAGGAGCGGCCTGCTCAGAGCCCTCCGAATTTTCAGGGCGGGTGTCTTCACCTAAGGCAGGCGTCGCACTTGTGTAAGCGCAGCCCCGGGCGTTCTGTGTCAGCTCCCCGTTTGACACGCACCGGGGATGCTCAGTCCCCCTTACACTCATTCTCCGCGTGCCCCAGCCTGGCCCCCCGCTTGGCAGACGTCCCGAACCTGCTGCAGAGGTGGCTCTCGGCGCTGCCGTGATTTCTCCTCTCGCTGGAGACACAGCCATCCCTCTTCTTTTGCCCTCGCAGCGCCATGGGGGGATGCGGCTGCGCCTGCTCGCGCGGCAGGCGTCTGCTTTAATTGTGTTCAGCGTGTGGCAGGTGGAACGAAATGAAACTCCCACGCTACGGCTCAGATGGCTCTCTAATTATTTCTCTGACTTTAGCACGTCAAATTATCTGGGGGTGGGGTGGGGGATCATTGCAAAGCCATTTCCCTTCGGGAAACCCACCTTTTTGCCCCAGGACTGGGAAGCAGCTGCACAGAGAAGGGCAAGAAGCAGAGAAAATGCCATGAATATGGGGGGTAGGTTATGGACTGAAATTC
>NW_010228261.1:12503-27601 GCF_000690775.1 Eurypyga helias
AATTAGCCCAGAAATTTCAGCAGTAGCTGATAATTAATTCTCAGCCCTCGGTTTGTTATGCAAAAGCCTCGGATGCCCGGCAGCTAGCAGGGTGGCGGGGACGAACGCGAGCTGGGATCAGCTCCCGGCCAACAAGATCTGATTAGTTTGCCGTAATTGGATTACGGGCGAAGGGGAACGGAGGAGAGGTGAGGAGGAGAGACGGCGTGGATGAGACGTTTGCTTTGCTGCCTGACCTGGAGCAGCAGCTCCGAGGCTGCCTGTAAAATCCCCTCTGAAGTCAGGGGGAAACCCATCGGGCTCATCCCGATCACACGGGGATTTTATGTCTTAGGTCCCCAGGAGCAGCTCAGGGGGGGCTGCGAGAAGGTCAGGGTCCACGGTTTGGTCCTCAGGCAGAGAGAGCAAGGATCCCTCCAGTCTGAAATGCAATAAACATCCGTGCTGGGAAAGATGTTAAATAGAAGAGTGTGATATGGGGCAAAACAGGGATGGAAAAAGCCCTTCGAATTCCCAGTGCCTGATTAATTTATCCTCCAAACATGAGAGGGAAAGGCAGGAGGAGGAGTGAGAGGTGACAGCACGGTACATGTTCCTGGGAACGGGGACTGTCTTTCCAAGGGGTCAGCGGAGCAGCGCTCAGGCGGCGCAGCCGAAAGCGAAGCCTGCGTGGATGAGTTGACTCTTGAGTGGAGTGAGTTACATAAAATAAAGGCTGGTGGTTAGCTCGGAGATCTAGGAATGTGACTCACTGGAGGAAACCAGCCCGGTTATGTGGGGTCTGGTTTACTCCTGGTGAAACCAGAAAGAAACAGCAGCCTTTGAAAGAGGGAGGGGAAGGGAAAAAAAGGCAAAGGCAGACACTGAGGACTGAGCTGCTTCTTGTCGAGCGTGTTTGTGCGCTGCAGAACCACGGACGAAAGGCCACGCACCCCACGGTGTGGGGTCCTGGAGCTCCCCCAAAAGCAGTGGGACCATAAACCCAGGACAGCTTTATACACACATAACAGCAATTATAAACCAGCCACGAGGGTTTTTCCTGTTTAATTTTATCACATTTTTAATGATACTTGAAACAGAATGAGGCAAAGTGCAGAGAGCCATCAGAGCTACGTGTGTACGTAGACACGGAGCGTGGGGGTTCCGATCCAACGGTGCCCTGAGCGACCAGTTCGGCTTTCCAGAGTGTTTAATGGAAAAACAGCAAACCAGGGGCTGCAGGAATGAGTTGCAGCGGTGAACACACCATGCTGACGGCTGTATTTGGCACTGCCTTATTGAGTGACCACGGACAAAACCTCCGGCGTGCCTCAGTGCGGCACCGAGCCGCGCTCATGAACCACGTTTTCCGGAGGGCTCTAATGAAACGTTTGGACACTTGCAAAGGGCCAGATCTTCTCATTCCTTCTCCAGGCTCTCATCCGAGCATGCAGCCGCTCCACGTGTGCTGGGGTCCCTGATTTCTGCCAGCCTTTGTCCCCCAGGCAAAGCGTGACAGGGGCTGGGAGGAGGCAGGAATCCTGTTTGCCCACAGGGCAGCTCCACAGGTGGATAGAACAACCCAGGCTCAGGTGTTGTCACCACTGAGGCCAGCACAAGCTGATCCCTGCCCACAGAAGGCTACACGCCTACATCTTTGGGCACACAGCCCTGCTCTGGTTCCCCTCAAACTGAAAAAGGGCAGAAAAATCAACCTCTCAGGCTCTCCCCTTCTTCCTTGTAGACGGAAATCATCAGGAAGCGGCTGAACAAGGACATCCCCCACCACCCTGTCGTCATGCTCAACTTCTGCCCAGACTTGAGGACCGTCCAGCCAGACCTCCGGAAAGCCCAAGGGGAGTTTATCTTCCTCGTGGACCGCAGCAGAAGCATGAGCAGCATGAACATCACCCGCGCCAAGGTACCACGCGGGAGGGGAGGAGTGTTAGAGAGCAGTGGGGGTTGCTGGGTGCCGGTAGTGTTCATTACCAGGGGGTGGGGGGTAATTATATGCTGTAGCTTTAGTTATCTCAACCGTGTGGCTCATTAGGGAGCTGTGGCAAAGCTGGCTCTGCCCCGTTCTGTTCCTCTTCTTCCTATCAGCGCATCACGTGCAAAGATGTTTTCCTTTCCCCCTCCTTGCTGGCGTTACGCGTGTTGTGCGTCCCTTCTCCAGCTCTCCCTGTCTCCGGGAGGGCTCGAGGCAGGTTGCTGCCCATGGAAAACCTCCAGGGAGCTCCAAGGGATGCTTCAGGGCAACGTGCTGACCACGTGGGGATCCTTGGATGAAGTGGCTGGGGTGGAAAGTTCAAATATCCTGGTTCCTTTCCCATCCTGGTGCAGCTGGGGAGAGGAGCCAGGCCCAGGACAGTGCCGGTACCAATCAGGCACGCTGCCAAAGCTACGCTAATAACTGGGAATTGACTGCTCCGGAGGCAAACATCTCTCCTTATTGAGCTGCTGTCTAGATATCGAGTGCAACAGGATCAAGATCAATATTTACCAGAAGAAGCAATAAATCTTTCCGCTTGCTGAAACAGAAAGCAGGCATCGGTTGCCCACTTTGGGAA
Source organism: Eurypyga helias (assembly GCF_000690775.1). Lineage (NCBI taxonomy): Eukaryota > Metazoa > Chordata > Aves > Eurypygiformes > Eurypygidae > Eurypyga > Eurypyga helias. The sequence goes on from NW_010228261.1 coordinate 15,053, forward strand.
GAGCTTTAACAGAAATACTTAGAAATTGGCGTTTGGTTTTTTTTTTTCCTTGTAATTAGTTCTGAGATGAGATGTCAGCAGTGAGGTTTGGAAGAGCTGGCATCCCAGGAGCCATCTGGGAAGCAGTGGTATAAATATATTCTCGTAGGTTTGAGATAACAGCTTGCTGTAAAGTCCTCTGGAGCCTGTTAAAGGGCAGCCCCATTCGCGTGCGTTATTTCACCGATTCGTGCAATCTGCTGCTGAGCCTTATGGGGGTCGGTAGCCGGGGGGACCTGCCACCCCTCTCCCTGTGGCTCTTCCCAGGTGGGGGATTGCTCCCTGTGCAGCTCCAGCACCCAGTCTTCACCGTTTCTCCGTCCCTGCCACCACGTATGACAAAGCAAGGAGGCTGCTCTTGCTCCTTTGACCTTGGCAGCTCTTCTCCTGGGGCTGGCTCCAGGGTTTCTGCTGCCCTAGGCAGACTGGCCGGAGTCTGCCTTCATCAGCAGATACCCAGCACGGAGCTGCTCCTGAAATGCTGCCAGTCCTTCCTTTAATTTGGCCTCCCTCTCCTGCTGCCCCTGCAAGCTCAGGACCTCCTTGGGTGGCTCTTGCCCTGTTGCTGACAGCACAAGCTTCATCCTGGAGTTGTCCACGGCCATCACATATGCCCAAGACAATTTAAATTGCTCTTCTCTTATGTAAAGACCAGGAATAGGCAAGTTAGATAACAACCTCTGGTAAAGAAAATAGCTTAAAACTGTCTCTCCCGGTTATTTTAATTGCTGCCAGCTATGAATACAAGAGAACTGGGGATGGGGGAGGCTTTTCCTTTTGTGTAACTTTAAGCTGTTTGTTTATTTTTTGCAAGTTTGGACATTGAAATGCATTGCGTGTCACACTTCTCAATTTCACACTCTGCTTCTCACCCACCAGCTCCGCCGCAGAACCGTATTGCAAGCACAAATTTAATCAGTTAAAAACAAACAGAAAAATTTGTTCATCTTTTTTTTTTTTTTGGAAGGCTCCCCATTTTCCTCACTGCATGGGGACCCAAATATCGTGAAGGGGCTTTGGAAAGAGCAGAGTAACGTGCAGTGGTTTCACATGCAGTGCCTGTGAAAGAAGCAGTTGTTTTATTGTCAAATTATAGAATCATAGAATGGTTTGGGTTGGAAGGGACCTTAAAGCCCATCTAGTTCCAACCCCCCTGCCATGGGCAGGGACACCTTCCACTAGACCAGGTTGCTCCAAGCCTCATCCAGCCTGGCCTTGGACACTTCCAGGGATGGGGCATCCACAGCTTCTCTGGGCAACCTGTCCCAGTGCCTCCCCACCCTCTCTGGGAAGAATTTCTTATCCTTCTATCCAATCTAAATCCACCCTCTTTCAACATAAAGCCATTGCCCCTTGTCCTGCCATGCATGCAAATCCAGGTGGGAGTAAGGGGTGATAGTAAGGTAAGATCTGGGCAGAGCTTTTACTAGTGTTGCTGGGACATCCAGGGAGGGACCCAGCACACCTGATGTCTGCTTGCTTCCCACCCCCCAGGATGCCCTGTTGGTCGTTCTCAAGAGCCTGATGCCAGCGTGTCTCTTCAACATCATTGGGTTTGGATCCACCTTCAAGACCCTCTTCCCTGCCAGTCAGCCTTACTGCGAGGTGGGTGACGGGGGAACTGCGTTTCCCGGGTGCTCGGAGGGTGCTGGTGCAGAGGCTGACGATTCCATCGCTCCTTCACACAGGAGAGCCTGGCCATCGCCTGCGAGAGCATCAAGAGGATCCGGGCCGATATGGGTGGCACCAACATTTTATCGCCGTTGAAGTGGATCGTTCGACAGCCCATCCACAGGTGTTCGTCCTGCTGACAGCCGGGGCCGGCCCGTCAGCAGGGAAGGTCTTGGAGCTGCTGCGAAACCACTCCTGCTCCATCAGGTACTCGCCGCTGTGGGGGAGAAATCCTGGCGGGGTGGGGGACCCGCTTCTTCTTGGACACGGCTCCGTCTCACAGACGTCCCCGCCTGGGAGAGGGAGGCAGGAAGGATTGCTGGTATGAGCCATGGGAGAACCTCAAAGGGTTTGGAACAGATCCCAGAAGTTCAGATGCTTTTTAAACAATCAAAAGCAGGATAATTGGGCTGACAACTTCACAGGCTCTCGTCTGATGCTTCCTGTGAGGAGAGACTGACACACGAACAATCTTCCTTGCCGGGTTTTTTTATGGTTTTTTTCCAAGCACATCTGGGTCTGGCCCCAGCTGCTTCCAGGATGGGGCTGTGCGGAATTGAATATGCTGAAAGGGAGCAATGTGAAAAGCAGCTCATTTGTGCATCGAGCTCGCAGCCTGGTTCCCCAGCCCTGATGACAGGCTGGTCTGGTTTCTCCTCTCCCTCTTTAGGGGGCATGAAACATTAGAAAAATGTGAAAAAACCTTATTCCTCTTCTATCCCTCAGACTTCAGGGTTTGTCAGGGAAGATGCTCTGTCCTTTTTTTACTCCATGGAGGTCTGACTGATTCCCAGCTGTACAGGGCAACCCACCCCTCACTCTTACAGAGGTGCAGTGGTGGGCTGAACGCGATCGGAGTGAGAGCATGGTCCCTGGTGACCCTGGAAGGCAGTGCCCAGCGCCACTGAGTCCAGAGTGCGGCCCTTGTCTCAAGAGAAGATCAGAGCATTATCTGAGAGGGTGTGAGGCTGACCTAAGATTTGCTGAGGATTAAAAACCAATAAGAGAAAAGCCCCTGGTGCAGATGCTGAGGGTGGTTTCTTCCTCAGCTACCCGCTGCCCCGGATGAAGTCTGTATCCCACCCATCCTGGCTTTCTACCGCATCCGTCCTCACTGGGATGCTTGCTCCTGCCCTCCCTGCCCAGCTCCAGGTCAGCTCTGGGTTTGCAGCCTTCAGCCAAACCCAAATCCTGACTCATTGAGCTGGGAGTCGGGGGAGCATCCTCGCCTGGCTGGTTCCCCTTCCCTTCAGAAAACGCTTATTTTAATTGTGAGCAGAGATAATTACTGGGTCTGTAGCGCTGAGGACCACAGACTCTCAGCAGGGAGAAGAGCTGAACTGGCAGCAAAGCAGCTCGTTTGTGTTTGCAGAGGAGGCAGGGGCTCGGGGTCCCGCTGGGAAGCCCCCGAGCGTCACGGCTGAAGGCTGCTCTTCGGGGAAGGGATCTGAGGTCTGCTGAGCGGAGGGGGATGCCAGTTCCCAACCCTTCTGCCAGCCACCTGAAAGAGGAGCTGGTTTATTTTCCTCTGGATGTGCTGCATAACTGCACAGCAGTGGGATAAAGTGGGAGGTGGAGGGTTCTGCGGAGAGTGGGTGATCTCTGTGGGGTTGGGATGGCTTCGTCCCCCACATCCTGCCGCTTTTCATCCCTCTGCAGGTGCCACAGCTTTGGCATCGGGCCAAACGCCTGCAGGAGACTGGTGGGGGGGCTGGCTGCTGTGTCCAGGGGCATCGCCGAGTTCCTGATGGAGGGCGAGAGACTGCAGCCCAAGGTACAGGGGACCACGCTGTCAGGTTCTGACCGTGTGCTGGTCCAGCGAGGGGGAGGCCATGGCTCGCTAGCAGGTCGCATTCCTCATCCTGGTGCTGCCTTTCCCACTCCCACTCGGCAGCAGGTGGGCGACAGACAGAGCAGCTTCCTCTCCGGCTGTCAGAGGGAGTGGGAGGGTGCGTTTAGCCCCTGCTCGGGGACGGGGAGAAGCGAGAGCCGCGATGCAGCAGCTTTGGCTTCAAAGAGCCGCTGCCTCAGACACTGGTGAGGGCAGAGGAACCGGCATCAAAGCAGCCAATTAGTTTTGAAGTTGGGCTCAGCCCTGGCCTGGCTCAGGCGAGAAGTTCCCTGGGTTTGAGGGAGAGGGATACGCTGTGGTAGCTTTGCCTATTAAGCCAACTTTAAAGTAAAGGAGGGAGCCTTTTCATTTGCACTCTCCCCCTGAAGATGTGCCGCAAATACGCCGTCAGAACGGCTCTGTCCCCGGGTGAAAGCACGGTGCCCAGCCCATCACCCGCCGGATGACTAAACCCAGAGAGAATTGGGTCTTTAGCTCCTAAATAGCTCTAAAAAGCTGGCTCCTACGTTCTTGATCTCAAAAGGAGGAGTTCAGCAGTCCACCCCTCTGCAGGAACCTGGAGCACACAAAAACCTCTCTAAGACAGAACGGCATCAACACTTCTGATGTAAATTAAAAGCAAAGACAGTGAAGGGAGAGGGTTTTTTTACAGAGCTATTAATAAAGAGCTTTGCGGGCTGTGCAGCTTGGTGCCTTCAGCAGTCTGAGGCATCAATTAATAGGCTGATAAAACACAGCCTGGTGTGTCTTCCTCAGCCTGTGAAAAAGCAGGAACAATAGAGAACATTTGAGCTGTTCTGCCTCTAAATCTGGTGTTCATTTCCCCTGGTGTGCAGAGAAGGTTTTGTAGATGGCTTCCCAGTAGGTTTGTCCATGCGATATTCACGGATATTGGTCTTCTCCACATGGGTAATTGGCAGAGTTGCTGATCTCCAGCTGTGGCTTGTGCTGGCAAGGACCTGGCCCAAAAATAGCAGTGCTGTCAGTCGGTTCATGGGCGTCAGGGCTTGGGGCAGGGCTGGGGCTTGGACAAGGGGAGGCCAACAGCTTCTCCTGGGTGCTGGGAGGGGGAGGTAGAGGATCCTGCCTTGCACCGAAGCAAGATACCTGTGGCCACAAGCTCCCACCTTGCTCTGAGCTGCCAAAATGCAGTGTGAGAGCAGCCCTGTGCTTTGTATCTGCTCTGCTGCCCTTGGTATAACCATGTCCAGGGGCTGGGGGTGCTGGGACGGGCGTCAGAGCAGTCTAAGAGGGAGCAGGCTCCTAAGGTCAGGAGAGGGTACAAATCAGCTGGTGGATCTGCCTGGAGACGTTTTCCCCTTCCCCTGCAACGCACCCCGGCACACGCAACGTCCGCTGGCTGCATAACCTCTCTCCTTTGCCTTCTCCCTCAGATGATCAAATCGCTGAAGAAGGCGATGGCACCGGTCCTGAGCGACGTGTCCGTGGAGTGGGTCTTCCCTGAGAGCACCGAGGTCTTGGTTTCCCCTGTCAGCACCAGTTGCCTCTTCCCTGGTGACCACCTGGTCGGCTACGGCATCGTCTGTGACACCTCCCCGTACATCTCCAACCCCAGATCTGTGAGTCCCTGCTGCGCTGGCTGGCAGGACTCTCCTGGGAGGAGGGGGTGTCGGTGCGCGCGTGGTCAGGAGGTGTCTGTGGCTTTCTTTCTCTGTCCTCAAGGGATATGGTGAGTGAGACATCAGGGACAAACAGGAGCTCGGTGGATAGGGGCACTGGTGCTTGGGCTGGGAGGTGGCTGGTGGAGGCAGTGGTAGGACCTACCCCTTCTCTCTGCTTTCCCCCAGGACAAGCGGCGGCGTTACAGCATGATGCGCTCCCAGGAGTCGGGCAGCTCTGTTTTCTTTCACTCCCAGGAGGAGGGAGCAGGCGTGGAGAGCTGGAACCACTCCAGAGACTCGGAGGGCTGCTGCCCTGCTGAGCGTGCCCCTGATCACCTGATGGTGGGCAGAGATCCGGAGGGAGAATCAGACGCGGACACCGGTCAGATTTTCCTCTGTACTAGCGTGGGTGCAACGCCCCTGTCTCGCTAATCAAGCTTCCGTCGCTATGCTGCCAATTTGCTTGTCTGACAAATCAGTCTCTCCGGCTGCAAAGCGCTGGGGGGCTTTGCAGGAGGGATGACAGATCTCCTGAGGCTGGAGCGAGTCTGTTTGGTTTGGATGTTTTATCCAAACCTGTCAGGAAATCAAGGGAAGCCCTGGAGAACTGGCTTCCCTGGAGATTTTCAAAGCAGCTCTAGCTTTGGCCAAATAATTATTTGCGAGCTTCCCAAGCTGCTCTCCGGTGTGCGGGGAAGGAGGAGTGAGCAAATGGGATGCGCAGCTAGACTGTCCCTGCACCTGCAAAGCAGTTGCTTCCCTGCAAGCTGCAGTTGGAAGCCAGGAGAGAGGGAAATGGATCCAAAGCCCTGTCCCTAGGGGGCTTCCCCTCACCAGCACCCTTCGGCTGGGTGTTTGTGTCAGCATAAAGCAGCTGGTTGCACCCCAGAGCTGGCTGCACCCGTGTGACAAGGACACCTCTGCTACTCCTGGGGTGTTCTCTCGTACTCAAGAGAGGAGCTGTGCTGCAGATCCCCTCAACCTTGTCAAAAGCAACGAGCTATCATGCCTTTCCAAAAAGAATTTTACTCTTGCTCTGACAGGAGAATGTCTGTGCTAATGAAATTTCATTAGTGAAGCCTTTTGTCTTCTCCAGGGAGGTTTGGGGAAACGCAGTCAAGCTTTTTCTGGCTGAAAAGTGCTCAGACAAAACCTCCCCAGCCTGCTCTCCCCACAGCCCCAGGAGTTAGGAGTGTAGGCTCTCATTTCCTTTCATGGTTTCTTTGCTTCGCTTCAAACAGGGCAGGGCTGAGCCTGGGTCCCTCAGCCCTGGGAAGACCACTGGGCTGGGCTCCCTGCTCCCCTGAGCCAAGGGTGCACAGTGCTGGCTGGTCCCGCTCCGGAGCGGAGCTCATCCTCTCTCCCACCGTGCAGGAATGGTCGTGAAGGCTTCCTCCAGGAGACGGGCGTATAGCACCACCCAAATCGCCGACCACCAGCCTTGCAAGAAGGTGCCCACGGCCAGCGATCCCGGCACCGCCCTAGTGAAAAACCCCCTTCGGAAAACCCACCTGCAGGACCTGCAGCAGATCAGTCCCGAGCCCTGGCAGGCGGATTTCCAGGTATGTGATGCCTGGAGAGGCTTTGCCAGCAGGCAGAGGCCAGCGTGCCGCAGCAGGAAAACCTCAGCGGCGTAAGAGCCTGGCTCATGCTACTCCTGAGATGTATGTGTATGTGCCCGTGCTTTGTGCTGCAGCACATCACAAGCGTGTAGGAATCATGCCGAGCAGGGAGCAGAGTGCCATCCTGGTATCCCATAGCAATGCTTCCCCGCGGGAGTCCAGCTTTTCCTTGCTAAATGCCTCTCCCCTTTCTCTAAGCAGCCTGGGCTTCACCTCGCTGCTGCTCTGAGCCCCAGGCTGCTCCTTCCTTCTTATTTCCCTGGAGTTTGGCCATGGGATGTAAACTCTCCACACGGCTGGGGCACATCTCTGCCTTGCAGGGGAAAAGAAAATCTGTCCCAGAGCAGATCTCGTGCTGATCTAGCTGGAACCACAACCCTGTGCAGTGTCGGGCTGACAGGGACCTGTGTGGTGGTACATCTGCTGAGCAGTGTTCATCCCCTGCCTGCAGCAGGGGAAATTTGGGAAGATTTTTTAGGCTGATCTGTGGAAGGGTAGGGATGGTTTTCTCCTATCCTTGGCATCGCCAGGATGCTCTGCCCTGAAATCAGCATCTGCAGGGCTGGGAGGACCAGCAGCACTTTTGTTCCCATGGAAACTCAGAGCAGGGATGTCTGAGGCTCTCGCTTCGCTTCTGTGGGTTAGAGATCGGCTGGGTGAAGGGGGGCTGGGGGTGAGATGAGGGGGCGAAGGGGAAGAAGAGCCACTGCTCCACAGGGAGGAACGAGACTTCCAGCCTCCCGCTGCAGCAGTAAGGGAGGCTAACAGCATCATTTGACAAGGGGCAACCAGCTTTTAGGGGTGCCTGTGACCTTACCTGCATGGCAAAGGTTCCACGGAGCATCCTCCTACACGCAGCGGGAAGGCAGAGATGGAAACTACTCCCTTCCGGAGGGCAGTAAGTGGTTAACAGCATGCATCCTGGGCTTAATTAACTGCAGCCTGGTTTTGCCATCCCTCGTGCTGCGAGGGCTCCCAGCCTCTCTCCCAGTCTCAGTCCCAGGCTGCCAGGGCTTGACATTTCCAGGGGTGTGAACGTGAGCCCTCAGCTCCTCTCCGCGCGCGTCGTGCTGGGAAGGAAAGGTCAAAGCACTGAGCAGCTTAAACCCCCGGCTCTGTTCCCAGCCAGCTTCCTCTGGAAGGAGAGCTCGGGCAGGAGAAGGAGCAGATTTTGAATAGAAAGGGTCTGGCAAGGGTTTCTGTCCCCGGTTTGCTTTTAATATCTCAATCCTAGCTCACTAAGTAGCTCCTGGAGCTGCCTGCCTCCCATTTTTGCTGGTGGTCTCATGGAGCATCAAAAATTAGGTGGTGATGGAGGCCGTGTTCTTGCCTGCCACACAGAGAAAACGTCTTTCCATCCAGCACTGGGATCCACCACTTCTTTCTACTTCTGTTCCTTACTGGTCTTGTGTTTTGGAGGGACCTTCCCACAGCCCTGGGGATGGGGGTAGAGCAGACACTTGGTGTCTCTGCTAGCCACAGAGGGGGACATCCATGCGGGATGTGGCACTGGAGGTGCTGTGGGGAAGTTCATGTCTTCTGAAAGTGGGGAAACAGTCTTGTTAAAAAAAGATAAAAATTTCCTTCTCCTCATCCCCTGCGCCTCACTCCTTTCGTTACTAAGCAACTGGTCCTTGATCTTCCTGTCTGTCTTCTTTCCTTTGGTTCCCAAGTGAAGTTATTAAGATGCCTGCAGGGATGAAACTCATATTTCACCTTCCACATGTCTGGGGAAGGAGCCCTGGGGGCCAGGGTCCCCTGGGGACACCCCTCTGGGCACGAATCCCAGCCAGGGCTGAGCTACCCGTGGGTTTGCGTGACTGTATCTCACGCTGGGATTGGGAAGGGAGCAGACTGGATCAGAAAGGATGGAGCAGGTCCATGCCATGGGCTGCAGCCAGCTCCGGCCCTAACGTTCGCTCTGCTCTCAGTCCTTTGCAGCCGGCTCGCTCGTCTCTGCCACGAGGATCCACAGGCTCGGGCCCCCGCCGGCCGCCCCTGCTTCACCGGAGCTGCGTGTCCTTCTGCCCCGGCGCCGACTTCCCGTCCGTGCCGGACGGGCTGCAGCAAGTGGCTCTGGGAAGAGGTTTGGGACCACTCGATGCCAGCGCCAGTCTGCGGTCCTCATCGGATAGCCGGAGCCCTGGGGATCTGGGTAACGGGAGAGAGGGGGGCACAGCCAGGTTCACCTGTCCGTGCCGGGGTTTCGGTGGCGTTGCATTGCGTTCTGTGCCACCGTGTGAATCTTAGGAAGTATTAATTATGGTTTCTTGGTGGCAGTGGGGAATTCAGCTCTCAAAGATGTGATTAATTACCTGCCTCTCCCCTCTCTGCAGAGTCTGCCCAGCATCCTTCCTTCACGTTTGAAACAGAGACTTCCTCTGACTGGGAGCCCCAAGACTTCGACTTCGGCACTGCCCGCAGCTCCCCGCGCTCCCCCAGGACCCTCTGCAAGGCAGTGGTGAAGGGGCTAAGGAGCAACGAGCCCGTGCAGTGGGAAGTCACCTTTGACATACGCCCTCTCTTCCAAGAGCGGGAGAGCCAGGCGGATGGCGACACTGACCTGTGGAGCGAGACCTTCCACCACCTGGCAGCCAAGTCGGTCATCCGGGACTTCGAGCAGCTCGCTGAGAAGGAGTGTGAGATCGAGCACGGTAACGCACAGCTCCTGCAAGCAGACCCTGCCCTGCCTCGGGGTGGGCTTTCCCGCAGCTTCAGCAGCCTCTCGAGTTAATACAAGGGCAGGCAATGGTGAAATATTAGGGAATGTCTTGTGTAGTTCCCAAATAACGGCCCCTTCCAGCTGCCTTGCACTTTTCTCCTGCCCCCGCAGCTTCGCTGCCCGTTAACGTGCTCGAGCTCGTGCTCCTTCGTGCTCCTCTGCTTCACGCGGTGGGTGACAGGGGTTATTTTTATGGAGTTAGTCAGCTGGAGTTGGGAGGTGGCATCAAACTCGGAGGGACCAAGAGCAGCCACACGTCACTGCTCTGGGCTGCACGCGTGCCCGGGTCTTGCCAAACTTCTCCTCCGTGAAGTGCGTCTGTGCATGTAAAATAAGAGCAGAAGAGGCAGTAGGCAGAGTTTAGAGGGATACAGTCCCTGCTTCGGCATGGAGCCCAAGCACGGAGGTGGGTTTGGGAGCTGGATCCAAGGGGTGGGTGGAGCCCACATGGCACGTGGACTCTAACCCTGTGGGGTCTCACATGGCAGGGTCCGGGCGGCGCTACCAGGTCAACGCCGTCCACACCAGCAAGGCCTGCAACGTCATCAGCAAGTACACGGCGTTCATGCCGGTGGACCTGAGCACCAACGCCTACCTGCCCACCGTCATCGAGTACACCCACACGGGTAACGTGGGGCTGGCGGAGGGACGAGACGTTGCCCTGGGCGGGAGGGCAGGCCGGGCAGAAGGTCTGCTCTTAGGTCTGCACGCCCAGAGATGACCAAGCTCACCAGTCTGTGGGTTGGGTTGCCATCCTGGGTGTGCCAGTCCCTCTCTAACACTGGCGATTCCCTTCTCTCATGCCAAGGGGCCGCACCCAAGCAAGGCAGCCAGCGGAGCCTGAGCTCAGGAAAGAGAAGACATCGTGGCTTTTCCCCTGGACGCCCCCAGTCAGCTTGCGGCCAGAATGGAGACGATGGATTTTACGGCCCGAGTAAGATTCCCTGGGGTTTTGTCTCCTTCCTGGTGACATCTCAGTGGTTCAGTCTATGAAAAGACATCTCTGGTCTTTTTTTCTTCCTCTTTGAATATGGTGCTCACCAGACACGTGTCTGGCTGGAGTCCGTCTTCTTAACTGGGGAAGAAGCTGCAATTTCCCCTGAAATTCCCAAATCGCAGGCAGTGGCTGCTGACACTGCTTGGAAGTTAATTGGCAGCCGTAACACAGATAACATGAGGGATGAAACCGGGTGTGATTAGAGGCAAGGGGATGTGAGACACTTGCTTGTCACCAAATCCTCCGCTAATGAAGACGAGTTGGATGGGACCTCGTCTGGCACTGTCAGCTCTGTGGCTGAATTAAAATCCCCCCTGATCAGGCTCGTTAACCTGATAATGCGGCGGAGAGGGAGAGCGGCCGTGCCGCAGCCCGATGCGGTGGCGATTTCGGCTGGGCGGCGTTGGTGACGTGGTTCCTCCCTTGCAGATGCAGAGGAGAACAGGTCGCCCTGCAGCACCCCTTCTTCCTCTGGCTGGGAGCGCTGCAGTCTCCCTGAAGGTAGGGGAAAGGGCTGGTGGTGCTTGTCGGGGTGCAGGTGCATCAAGTCCCTGATTTGGGCTCTTCACCAAATACTTGTCCTGAGTTTTGGGGTGTTTATCACCTAAAATTAGACCTGACTCTCTCCAGGGGTGCAATGGACAGAGCCCTGATGGGGCCTGGGATACAGATTTCCCCCAGGTCCATTTTTGAGAAGCACAGGAGTTTTGTTACCCGCACAGGAAAAAGGAGGCGAGGAGGGAGGAAGGATTTTGCCAAAGCCTCGCAGCAGGATAAGGCACCCCCCTGTCCCAGCACACAGACACTGCTCCCTTTCGCTCTCCTGTATCACCCCGTGTTACCCCCAGCTTTGCGTTTCTTCCCAGGGCCATTACAGAGCCTGTCTGCTTCCTCTGAACAAGCCCAAAAATCCATCGAGAGCCTCTTTGCAGCCAGGTATGCGCCAGCTCGACCTTCCTCTGTGCCTCCGTGGGTCTGTTGAAAACACAAGCGAGGGGGACAGGAGGGACACCCCAGCATTTCACAGCTGGAGTCGGGAGCGAGTGCGATGCCTGGGGACCAGGGATGGGTTTCGGAGGGGAGGGTGGGGCATCAGGGGGGACATGGAGGTTATGGCCACCTTTTCCTCCTCCTGCAGGCTGACCTTCAATAAAACCAGGCTGCTGACTCGAGCTGCCAGAGGGTTCATGAGTAAGTCTCCGAGCAGAGTGAGCGAAGCCAGCTCTGAGGGCGACAACGAGAACGTAGACTACCTTCCCCTGGTGAGCAGCTCGGCCCCGGCTCTCGGCAGGGTTGTGTGATCACTGCAGGGGAGCAGAGGGCAGGAGGATCCCCCCCGGCTCCTGCCTCTTGCTGCCTCTGATGGCCATGTCCCACGGACTGCTCAGAGACAGAGAGCGACCCCATCCATGCATGCCTTTTTCCTGAACTTCCCAGAAGCTGTTGGCATCTCAGAGCTCCTCTCTGTGCTCCCTGTTCCTTGCAGGCGTCTCTGCAGTTGGCCTGCGGTGCCTTCCTCATGAACTCGGCCTTCTGCAATGCCGTCAACATCCCCATGGAGAAGCTGAAGTGGACGTCTCCCTTCGCCTGCCACCGCCTGGCCCTCAGCCCCTCCAGCTCCTACAGCGCCAGAAGGGCCAGCCCCTCCGGGGAGCACAAGGGCCACGGCTCCGGTGGGCAGCTCCTGGTTCCCAACGGGCACGGGAAGAGTCCCACCACCAGAGACGCCACGCCGGGTGCGGTACCGGAGGGACCCGGTGGCCACGTGGAAGACGCCGGCCGCCTCCGCCACTTCTCGGGCAGCGCGGTGGAAAGCATCTCCAAAGCCCTGAAGGCCGAGAAGGAACTCTCCCCGCCAGCCATCACCATCCGCCGCTTCTCCTCTCCAGAGAGCACAGCCTCAGCCGAGTGGCAAGCGGACAGCGGCCGGGGCTTGGAGACAGATGGCTCCAAGATCCAAGCATTGCTCTTTGACATCGAGTTGCAGCAGCAGACAGAGCCGGAGTGGATGCCGTAGGCGCACG
>NW_010228261.1:27628-31992 GCF_000690775.1 Eurypyga helias
GCTTTCACGGCTGGGGAGTGGGTGCCGTCCACGGCCAGCCTGTGGCTGAGCGAGCAGGACTTCCCAGAGGGATACAGCCTGGCCACGGTGAAAGCTGCAGCCCAGCAGCTCTTTGTCCTGCTCCGTCACTGGGATGAAAACCTGGAGTTCAACCTGCTGTGCTACAACCCAAGCAGCGTGTAACGAGGACGAGGAGAGCGGCTTGGGCCGCTTACCAAGGGCGCGGGAGCCGGGACCCATCCGCAAGGAAATGCCTTCAAGTAGCTCAACTCCTCTGCCGCAGGGACAGCCCGTGTTTTTTAAAGCAAGCCCCGCAAACGGCAGCACCTCGTGCAAAACCCCCAGCTCAGCAGTTGGCATTTTGCCCCGGGCGGGTACCCACCGGCTGCCCGCAGTGGGATGCTATATATTTTTAACTGGAGCAGCCCCTCCAGCTACAGCAGGTTTCTTCTGGTTCCCAGCCCTGTTCCCAGAGCAGGTCTCCCTGCTGCCTGCTCGGCTTGCCTTTTCCTCGCTTGGCTGCCTCTTCCCAGCCCCGAATCGCTGCCAAGCCCCTGCTGCCATCCCCCAGCCCCCAGCCACTGCTCTCCTGAGGCTCCTGCCTGGCTTCTGCCGTATCGGATGTCTTGCGATGGAGGTGAACTATCCGACAACATGTCCATCTCATGGACCAAAGGAAATCCGGGCTGAGACTGACCACCTGAGGAGCAGCCCTGCTGTCACGGTCAGGAGGATGCTGCTGTGCCTCGAGCCCAGCGACGCACCCACAGGCCAGGCCAGTCGGAGGCTGGGACCAAACCCCATCCCATCCGATGGGTGCTGGGCTCCCTCAGCCCCTCTGCCATCCCAGAGGGAATTTGTGGGAGCCCTTGCAGCTGACGGCGTGCCTTGGGAGATGGGCAGGCAGAGCCGGGACGCCGGGAATTGAAGGGAAGGGATGGGCTGAGGAAACCAGCCCCCTGCATGTGATGCCGAATGGAGATCCCTGCATCAAAGTAACAGAGGAATTTTATTCCCTGCCAAAATGCTGCATCCTTCCTTCTCTGCCTGAGCCTCCGGTGCGCTGATCTGCTTTCTCTGAACCACAGGGACCTGCCTCTGAATCCAGATGTTGGAAGCTTGCTGGTTTAAGGATGTCTGACCCTCTAAACACCCACCCCCCACCCACCCCCAAAGCTGCTGGGCTTGTGCCAGGGCCCCTGCAGCATCCACCCATCGAGACCCATGGCCAGACCTGCCCTCACCTCAACCCTCCTGACGGGAAGAACCCTCCCAATCCCCAGGGTGACATGAAGCCGTCTCTCTCCCCATCTCCTCTTCTTGCATCCCTGCTGCTTAAAACCCAGAGGCAGCTGGACACAGACTGCATCCCAGGGCCAGTCGTGGGTACCAGGACTCCCCGGGAACCCGGACGAGTTGTTCTCCGCGACGGGCAGCTCTCAGCACGGTGCCGGCTCCGGCAGAGCCCCGCAACACCCAGGAGATTGCTGGGAGCTCCGTTATCCACCGTAATTCAGCAGCCCCGGGGGCACCAGCGGTGCCATGAGGACTGTGGCTTCCAGAGCTGATGGGAAGGAGGAGAGAGGGAGGAGAAGCTGGGAGGGGACACTTTTCAACCAAAAGCTCGCTCGTTACTAGAAGTCAGTGGCATTCCCAAGGGGAAATACAGAGTCCAGGTTTTGGGGGGGGGGTTATTAATTTTTTTAATCTTTCATTTTCTGCTGGAGAAGGGTCTGGGTGGACTTAAACTGGTTTTGTCTGGGGGCTTAGAAAAACCAAAGGAAATGCCGTTGATTCACGGGCACGGGGGGTTTGGCTCCTCTGCCGAGGAGGGATGGGTGAGAAGGGGAGTGTAAGAGCTGAAAACCATCCAGCTGCAGAGAGCAGGGAAACTGGGGGAGGTGGGAATGTGGAGACCGCGAGTATTTTCGCCCACGAGCAAAACCTACCTCTTGTTTTCTGCCTTTTTTCAGCTCCCTGCCCACCACGGCCCCCTCAGGTCCCCGTGACTTTACCAGAGTGGGGTTTATTCCCGGGGTCCCTGCATCTCAGCCCTCCTGGGGTTACTCCTGAGCTGATTTCTGATCCCTTGGTTCTCCTAAAAGACCCAGGCTGCCTCCCTGCAGCTGCCCAGCGCTCTGTTAATCCAGAGCCATCCGCAAAATGTCTCTCCCAATTTTGGGGGCAGCTGGAGTCAACGGATCCCTGGTTCTGCATTCAGGGGCAGCATCGGTGCAGCGCCTCCGACATCCCCTTGGCTTTCAGGGAAGGAAAAGGGGATGAAACAGGTGACCCCGTTTCGGAGCCTGACACTGCTCTTGCTCCTCCATCCCCGACCTGCGCCGTGCACGCTGCCGGCTGCCCAGCTGCCGTGGCCAGCTCGGCATCGGAGGATGCTCCAGGATGGTCCGTGCCAGGACACAAAGGGGGTGAGTCTCCCTAAACCTGCCTCCTGGGACCCCGACAGGCCTGGGGATTCTCTCTCTGCTGATTGTGGAGGCATCGAGCTCGCTGCCCAGCCCCAGTGGCATTGCGCCCTGCCTGGATGGGCTCTTCCACAGGATCCAACCAGCAGCAGCTCCGCGGATCAAGTGCCTACAGAGGGAATCGCACGCCATCGCCTCCGGCGCGGCTGCAGCGCCTGTGAAGCCCGTCCAAAACCTGTTGCCTTTTGCTCCCTCCCTTGGCGTGTAGCAGCCTTGCCCTGTCTCAGCACGTTTCTGTGTTGTGTTTGTGGGGGAAATGGGAGGGAAACCGGTGCCGGAGCATCCCTCCGGTCTCTGCCCTCGATGTCACCTCCCCGGGGTCCCCAGCGTGACGATGCTCTCTGCCCGCCGCGTGCCTCGGCGGGGTCGCGTTCTCTGTGTGGTGTTGTCCCAGTAAATCACAGCCTGCTTGACTGCCCGGAGCGAGTCCTTTGTTTCGGGATGGGTTTCCTGGGGCTGTGCCTTCCTTCTCCCCTGGGGACACCCCACCTGGCTGGAGCACTGTGCAGCTGTCCAAAAAAAACACCCCCAAAGCCCCTATCCTAATTCAGTGCGTGAGTTAAGCGCTGGATTTCAGAGGGGAAGGAGCTTCCTTCAGGTTCTGGGAGTTGTGTTTTGCAAAGCCCCGGCTGCGCAGCGCTTTGTAAGCTGCTGGATCCGGGGTTTGATAAACCAGGAGCAGTCCAGTTCCATTCTTGGAGCAGAGAAACCCTGCTGCCATCTCCATCGCTAGTGTCAGGGCTTTCAGGAATTCACCCCATCACCCGGATCGCTGGAAGGATGCCCAAATCCTCCTGCCTTCCTCCTACACCTGCCTTAATTAGCATCGTTATTACAGGCATTAATAAAGCAGCCAGCATGTTTTCCAACCCAAAGCAGGAGGTGGGAGCTATGTGGCCCCTTGTTTTCCTCTTGGCAAGCAAGGACCCTCTCCGATGCCCTCCTGCATTTGATGACCTACCTATAGACATATATTTTTTAAAAAATCGACATTTATGGCCCAATTTACCCCTCTGGACCAGAGCAGAAGATCCAGCTGTTTCCATCTCATACCCCCACCTTTGCCACACCCCTGTCTGCACCCACCAGGAAAGGGCACTGGGGCAGCGTTGGTGATTTTAATCTAATTTTAATCTAAATTGTTGATTAGTTGGTGATTTTAATCTAATCTAATCCATTTTTTTTCCTTCCCAAATTCTCCACCCTGCCCCAGCACTGCCCCATCTTTGCTGCGCCCTTGGCAAAGCCCCCGAGGATGGAAAACGCTGCGTTCCCCATCATCTCACCCCGGGCTGAGCCAAGGGACCTGCCATGTGCCCAAAAAGTGCCCGGCCGTGCCTGCCCGCTGCGCTGCAGCGGCTCTTGATTGATTAGCTGGCCTTCGGTTGGCTAATTGGGACGCTAATGAGAGCAGGCCTGGCTGCTAGGAGAGGCTGGGAGCTGCCATCTTCTCCAGGGAAGGAGTGGGTCTCCCCAGGAGTGGGGACGGGTGTGTCTGGCCACAGCATCGCCGGGGGGTCCCCCTTTGCATCCAAGGGGATTTTCATCCTGTTGAGTCATCTCCTTAAGGAAGGGTGCCCCGAAGCTGTTGCCAGGGTGACTGCACGTGCCTTATTAGAGAAATTAGTTTGGATACAGTTGTCAGCCACAGCTCAATAAATAACCCCCTTTATGCTGTGTAAATAAATATTTGCAGGCAGCATCCGTGCGGGGAGGGAGAGGCATCCCAGCCTGGGCAGCATCGCGCCGCGATGGGTGCCGAGGGGCCTTTTGAGGAGAGAACCAGTCAAATTGGGGCAGCCCTAGTGCAAAACTGTACCCCTGAGGCTGCCAGTGGGGGTCCTGGGAGGGGATTGTAGCAGCTGGTGGGATGCCACG
>NW_010228262.1:0-1288 GCF_000690775.1 Eurypyga helias
AGGTGTCAGTGGCATCAGTGGGAACAGGGTGTGAGTGGGGCTGAGGTGGGGGGGTGAGTGCTGGGAGTAACTGCGGGGGGAGCCCCTGTATCGCCCAGTATAGCCCAGTATGGTGCAGTACAGCCCAGTATGACTAAGTACAGGCCTGTACTGCCCACTACAACCCTATACAGCCCAGTATGGTGCCATACAGTCCTGTACAGCCCAGTATGGTGCCGTGCAGTCCTGCATGGCAAAGCATAACCCTATACAGTCCAGTACAGTGCTGTACAGACCAGTGTGGTGCAGTGGAGTCCTATATGGCCATGTACAGCCCAATACAACCCTGTACAGCCCACTATGACCCAGTACAACACTATACAGCCCAGTATGATGCTGTGAAATCCCGTATGGCTCAGTGAAGCCCTGTACAGCCCAGTATGGTGCAGTACAGTTCTGCATGGTGCAGTATAGCTCTGTACAGCTCAATAGGGTGCAGTGCAGTCCTGTACGGCCCAGTACAGCTCTGTACAGCCCAGTATGGTGCAGTGCAGTCCTGTACAGCCAAGTACAGCCCCATTCAGCCCAGTATAGAATCATAGAACGGTTTGGGTTGGAAGGGACCTTAAAGACCATCCAGTTCCAACCCCCCTGCCATGGGCAGGGACACCTTCCACTAGAGCAGGTTGCTCCAAGCCTCATCCAGCCTGGCCTTGGACACTTCCAGGGATGGGGCATCCACAGCTTCTCTGGGCAACCTGTCCCAGTGCCTCACCACCCTCTCTGGGAAGAATTTCTTCCTGATATCTAATCTAAACCTCCCCACTTTCAATTTAAACCCGTTACCCCTTGTCCTGTCACTACAGGCCCTTGTAAAAAGTCCCCCCCAGCTTCCCTGTAGCCCCTTCAGGTACTGGAAGGCTGCAATAAGGTCTCCCTGGAGCCTCCTCTTCTCCAGGCTGAACAAGCCCAATTCTTGCAGCCTTTCATCATAGCAGAGGGGCTCCAGCCCTCGGAGCATCTTTGTGGCCCTTTGTATGGCCCAGTATGGCCCTGTACAGCTTCCTATGGCCCAGTACAGCCCTGTATGACCCAGTATGGTGCAGTACAGCCCTGTATGGCCCCATATGGTGCTGCACATAGCTAAGCACAGCTCAGTGCCGTGCTGTACAGCCCAGTGCGGTGCAGTACAGTCCTGTCTGTCCCAGTACGGCCCAATACGAGATAGCCCAGTACAGCCCAGCGAGGCGCAAGACCGGGCGGGCGGCGCGGCTGCAGCGAGACCTCCCGTCCGCCAGGGGGCGGGGGG
>NW_010228263.1:0-5142 GCF_000690775.1 Eurypyga helias
GGGGGTTTGGGGGGAATAAAAGGGATTGTTTACAGAGCTTACAGATATTTTTTTCTTTTCCCCCCCAGACTTAAATACAGAGTGCTAGCCACCTGTTATCATGGTTGATTATAGAAAATGTTATTATAGGCAGAGGAAAAAGATGTGAAAAGCAGAGAGTGGGTTGTTTGTTTGTTTGTCTGTTTGTTTGTTGTTTATTCATTTGGTTAGTTAGTTTTGCTTTAATTATCCCCCAAATAAACCTGAAACCTCTGATTTATGGAAAGAAAGCCCCAGGGTCTTTGTTTTGAATACCATATATCTCCTTGGGTAATAAAAGACTGTCTCTAACCATTTTCTCTATTTTAAAAAGTACCACAATCTTTCCAAAGAATACCATTACTAGAGATTTTGAAATAAAATGATACGAATAATGCCAACAATATCAATAATATGTAATGAAAAAAACAGAAAAAAACCCCAAATTATACAACCGCTCACCACCCACCAACTGACCGAGAGCCAGAGTGAGTGAGCCCACCCCTCGTCCACCCCCCACCTTACATACTGAGCGTGGCGTTTTATGGACTGAAATGTCCCTTTGGTAAGTTTGTGTCAGCTCTCCTGATCATGTCTTGTAGACAAGAAGCTGGGAACACAGGTGCAGCACCAGAAACCAAAAAAGTCCTTCACTTGGCACAAACACTCCTTAGCAACAACTAAAACCACCAGTGCAATCACTGTTATTCTCAGTACAATCCAAAACACAGCCTCATACTAGCCACTCTGAAGAAAATGAACTCTGTCCCAACCCAAACCAACACACCATTTCAAGAACCTGGTTTTGGATGAAAATAAAGCCTATCTAGTAACAGTCAACACGGGTTGCCTGTCCCCTCCCATATTCACAACTCAGTAACATTAGAACTCACTGATTAATTGAAGCCTAGTTTCAGAGAGAGGTAAAAATCTTAATATTCTGTTGCTAATTGTATGTTCGCTGAGGGTCTGTGGCTGTGTTCCTGCTTATCTGCTGAGAGGCACCATCAGCTGTGGCCTTGATTGTCCAAGCCAGTGCACCTCTTTTATTTCTCTGGAATTAGGGGCCAGTACAGAAGCATCTGCGACATTTTCTTTACCTTGCCTTATTTTGCTTTACTTCTGTTTATTAAAGTACCTCATAGTGTAAAGTTTAAGAATTAGAATAAAATCTGTCAAAGGAAGATGTGGATGCAAGGATACAAGCAGACTGTATGAACAATAGGGACCTTAGTATTGTTTTGAAATCCATAAACATGAAAATTAAATTTAACAAATAAATTGTGGTGTTAACATTTTATTACTAGTGACCACTAATAAATAAAGAGGAAGTGTAGTTCAACTATCAGAGATGAAGTACAGCTGACAGGAGACAAACAGTTTAAATTTTGCCTGTACTTTGAGAAAGTTTGATATGAAAATTGCTGGGAAAGGTAGTAAAAATAGGATCCCTTTAAGTCATTTGTGAGTCCTTAAAAACAGCAGTGGGATACATGTCCTATAGGCAATACCATTTGTAAATGACTTCTGTGGGAACTATTCATAAATAAAATGTGTAGAGTTCAGAATAAAAAATGATAAAACTGACATTTTTTCTCACTGAACTTGCCAGCAGGATGGAAGGATTCCCTAGTGGGCCATCTCTAATAACGAGAATATAGAGGTAACTGTTAATGAGGATAAAGCTCCCAAGCTTTTTGGAGATTTTAAGTGCCAACAGATAATCTACGGTTCTCCTTAACTGCAGGGAAAAAGAGATTCAGATCGATGGGGAAAAAAGACTTGAAAATGTGGCACTCTGTTCCTTGATTTAAGTTCTCAGACAACCATGGTAGAAAAAAGAAAATTGGCACAATAGATAATAAAAAATACAACCTCAAGAGGGTAGGCATTTATCCTTTACAATAATCAGAAAGTATGAGCAAGAAATTTTCAACAATAAAATTAAATATAGAGCTATTGAAAAATCAAATAAGGCCTTAGAGTTTACAGTAGTGACCCTATTTCTTTTATAATAATGTCTAGAAGCTACTCTGTGCTTAAAACTGATAAATGATTCTTTGTACGTTACAAAATTTCAGTGTCCACACGTAGAAGCCCAAAGGGACAATAGTAGGAAGAGCAATGCAGTTTGTATAAAGTGTGCTAATCTCAGGAACAAAATAAAGTAAGGATTTAAAGCCTTCTAAGATAAAGCTTTCAAATGACAAGAGTTTCTTTCTCCTTTGTCACACATTAAGCAAAGTCAGAACTTTGAAGAATTAAGCAAGCATGGAGTAAAATGTTGAGCAATATCATAAACATTTGGATTTCAAAAAGAGCTTTGAAGTTTTTTATAGTCAAAAACCAGTCAACAGAAGAAAATATGGAAAGTTTAAATGAAAGTACTAAATACAAATATGGTTTTGAGAATCTGGTTGTCATCAAGAGAGTGTATAATTGTTAAAAACCTGTGACAACATAATTTTCAAAATCTGCCTGTTTACTTTCAAAATCATTGCTCCATTTCCATTGATGACTTCTGTTCCGAAATGTCCTCCTCCTTGAAGAAAGTGTAGCGTGTTTAAATTCTGTTAATTATATATATGTATGTATGTATATGTATACAGACACACACATACCTATACAAATGTATTAAAAATGTAAAACTATATTATAATAATTTAGAATTTACAAGTAACACATTTAACTATTAGCTGTTATTCCTATGCTTCTACTAAATTTGTAATTTTAATGTACACTTATAAGAATCCTACACTTATGGATTCTAACTTATGGAATCCTAACGTACAGTTATGAGAATACCTTGCAACATAGAGTTTTAGAATTTTTGTGGTACATCCGGTGCTTTTTTTATATTTCATTGTAAATCCATGCAATCAGGGAAAGGTCATCTTTCCTGCTACCAAAATAAAACTACATTCCCAATATCACCTTTAATGGGACAGAAGGTACATCAAAACTCCACACTGGTTTTAATACCACCACTTCCCACTCCTATCATGCCAAGTAAAAAGAAAAAGGGAAAAAGCAAAAGAAAAAAAGTATAAAGAAAGAAGATAGGTAAGAGAAGAAAGAAAAAGGAAAAGAGAAAATATGATAAAAGAAAAAGAAAGGAAGAAAGCCGTAAACAAAAATAACACATCTGAGTCACAATCAGAAAAAGAAGTGTTTTCAACCAGCCTAAATTGCTGCTGCCTCAGAATAGAAACGCAGAGTTTTTGTCAGGGATCATGTAATTTTTTCTTAATCTTTTTCCTTTGCTGACTTTTTTTATCTAATAAAGTATTTACTCCTGAAAATCTTGCCTTGCTTTAAAAATTCAACATCTCCATGTTGGATTTATTTAAGTATTTTCAAGTGGCTAAAAATTACTACTAATCCACCTGTGGCTGTGGAAAATATTAATAATATTTTATTGATCGATTAACCAAGTCTATATAAAAAGTTTACTGGTTGCTCTCTAACTATCCTAACATTCCCATGAATTTATCCAAACACAAGTAATTATAGTTCTGTACTTAATTTTGGACATTAAATGCTGTGCCACCTAACTCACTTTTCAGGTTGTGATCAGGTCACAGACATTGAATAAATAATTATTTTCTCCTTGAAATAAGAAATGCATAGGAGATTCCAACCATTCTGTTCCCGGCCACCCATTCATCATTTGGACCACTTAAACGAAAAAATAATAATGAAAATAATTCAAAAATCAAAAGGCTCTAAAACCAGAAGACGACACATTTAGAAAGTCTTTCATGAATGGTGGCAGCATGTACTTTGTTAAAACCTATGGCATATGCTCACATTATAGGCCAAGACAGCGGCACTTAGGAATTCAGGTCTTTCCACTTTGCAGACATGGCACACTAGAAATGATGATGACCTCAGGCTACTTGTCCTGACAGGTGGTTCCAGCCAAGGTTACCTCCCCACAGGCCCTACGGTTTCCTGTCAGTGTCAGAGGTCTGACCATGGTACCGACCTGAGGGTGCTTGAGTACAGATTTGTGCCCCTCTGAAATCTAATGCAGTCCTCCAGCTACAGATGTCTCCTGGCAGGCTGCATGACCTGGAAACCATGGTAGAGTCAGACAAAACTCCAGGGCATGGCGCAGTCAGAGTGAGCGGTGCAGCTGCCACGAGGTGTCAGTAATATTTCTATGGAGCATGGTAGGTTCGTGTAACAGTACCAGACATGCTGAAACACTGATAGTATGTTTACAGGATTAAATGAAGCAATATTTTAATAGTGCTATTGGTATGATTACTTCTTCCAAAGAAGGAAAATACAGAAAAATGTACCATTAAGGAGTTCTTGGCAGAAACTGTTGGAACTCGCTGCTGCACTGTGCTTATGCATCCCTGATATTATGCAGTTGTCTTGTGGAATAAATTTGGATGCTATGCAATTCAGCTGAATTCAATTTTTGCTGTTAGTCTGTGACATCTCTTGGAAACTGCTATCACAGGTCACAGACTTCAGAAACCAGAAAGCTGACATTAACATTCTTTTTCTGTAACCAAAAATCAAACCAAGTGTTTAGGTTCTTTCGCCAAGGCAAAAACTGCTAGCAGCTTTTCTTCAGTCACTGTGTTATCTGTTTCCGTATTTACAGCCTTGTATGCTCTCCTGAACAAGGGAATGTGCTACAACAAATCTCAGCATGTCTTTTTCTCAGAGCTGGTCGAGACATTTTCATTGCTGGCACAGTTTTATCTGTCTTTCCCTGCTCTCTTCCTACTGCTTCACGTAAATATCATGAAAAATGAGTATAAATAAAAAAGGAAATCTTCTCTTACACCTTATTATATTGTTATATTTTTTTAGAGGATTCAACATGTTTCCTTTTAGCACCATGCCTAGAACATTTTCTGAACTGGGATGGCTTCCTTCACCCTCATGGAAACTTTGGAGTTTTATATCCTTTTATACCTGTTTAACTAATTTATTTTCTGAGTATTTGGTTGTTAAATCAGCAATCTTTTCTTTCACATTTCTAGAAATGATACATTAATAGCATTAACACAGGTAAAAGTAAGGTATTATATCTTACTTTGCATGTAGCTTATTATAATGTCTGATATGAAAACAAATGCTAGTGCCTTTTCTGCTCAGCAG
>NW_010228263.1:5173-6322 GCF_000690775.1 Eurypyga helias
GAACGAAGCCAAGAACTGTCAGATTCCTTACATCCGAGTAATTCCTGTCTTATTCACCAGACAGCATAATTTCTCCAGGTAAGTGCTCAATGCAATGGCAAAAACAACCAACAAGCCAGAAATTTGCAGGTAGTGAAAACTCAGGAGGTGAAAATTTCTGGCAAAAAAGTTAATAGTGTCTATGGTGGAACAGTATAACCAAGTGTGTAAAGCAGAGGAAGGCTTATCTGTCACATATCTTCATTCTTGACATCTTGTGTCAAGACAAAACCAGAAGAATGACTTACATTGACAAGTGAGTAATGACAACCTACGGCAATCCTAGTGCTAGTGCAGAAAGACATGTGCAGGAAGCTGGAAGCTGTGAATGTTCTTTTGGATGTCCTAGGCTTTTTCTCTTACAGTACCAGAGCTGCAGATCAGACTGCTGATCTTGCTCTGAGCCTTAAATGTCACTTGTACGTAGAATTTATCTGGAAACCATTTAACTGGAAAAAAAAATATCTAAATAGTAAACAAAATCACCATGACTCTCTTATCCCTAGCTAATTGTCTTTGGACTATCAGACAAAAGACTAACTCTGTAAGTAAACTGCACATGGCAGGTAACTTTGAATTCAGCGTGCTCTTATCTCCTCATCCCATGCTGAGCTCTAAGTCACCAATTTTATCTCTGCCATCTTTTTATGAAGATATTTAAAAGGTTTTCCCTATTTTACATAGTCAATGTTGAGGACAGTGATTTTAAATCACCTATAAAAAACCAATATGGAATACAAAAAATCTCTAAATAGATAGGTGCCAAACTCTAGACAAATGTCTTCTCTTACCTGGAATGTGTGCAAGCAATTAATGAAAACTGGTCTTTGTTCACCTCTGTGTTTTGGTTTTGCTTATTATGTGATAAATGAATTTAAAGTGTAAACATTTAAATTAGTATTTTCCTGTATGTACAGGAAACTGAAAATCAGTTTCAAGATGAAAATAAACTATTATCTGGATTATAATGCTTCAAATCTTCCGCCAATTTCAGCTGAAGAACTATATTTAAAAGAACTTAGTCCTTTTATCGCACTGTTTGTCCCCCTGTTTTGACAACATTAGCCAAACCATAAATCTTTCTACATCTATGTCGTGGTTTAACTCCGG
>NW_010228264.1:0-2010 GCF_000690775.1 Eurypyga helias
GCAGGGATGACCTCTCCTGCGAGGAGGAGGAGGAGGGCGGCGGGAAGGAGGAGGACGGGGCGGCGTGGCAGAGCGGCGCGACGGGCGCCGAGAGCCTCTTCCAGCTGGACGGCGAGATAGACATCGAGCAGATAGAAAACAACTGAGGGGAGAGCGGGTCCCCTCGCTCGGGGGTCAGGGGGTGCCAGCATTGCCGTGGAGGGCTCCCTGCTGTCGGGGGGGACCCCGTGGGGTCCTGCCGCTGCTCCCCTCCTGCCAGCCCGAGGGGAGGAAGCAGCTTTGCCAAAATTTCATCAGGTATCCAGAGCAATTTGCGTGCGCGCGTGTGTAAAACCTTGAAATTCGTTGTAACTACTGTAGCCAGGCGTCGGCTAGTCGGAGGAATCGGCCTGTCCGACTGGGAAAACTGGGCACAGGGATCGCCAAAAGCTCGCGTTTGGTGAGTAAATGGCTTTTGCCAACACGGGGCTGGGGCTGGTGGGGACAGCCAAAAAAAAAATCGCGCGTTTGGGGAGTAAATGGCTTTTGCCACCACGGGGCTGGGGCTGATGGGGACAGCCACACTCCCCGGGGTCCCAGCCACGCTTGTTTATGAGGGGACGCACGAGGAGAAACCACCGCCCGTGGGACTGGGAAAAGTGGGGGCAAACCAGAATACTGGGATTTGCAAACCAGCTCCTCTTCCGCTGCATCCCGCCCGGCCCCAGCCCCCTCCTCGCTCCCCACGTCCCCCCTCGCTCCCCACGTCCCTGGCAGTGAGAAGGACATCACAAGTGACGTGTTTTGCTTAAATTTCATAACGGTAAGAGCTGGATTTTTACTTTTTAAAAAACTTTTCCTGGTGAGGAATTAAAGGGACCCCTGGCCCGCACAGCTGCAGCCTGGGGCAGGACCCGCAGCAGCGCATCCTGCCCGAGGATGCTCCCATCTTCCCTGTCGTTTTTTCTTTCCAATCCCTCGCCTCAAACCCACCGGGAAAAAGCCCTGATCCCCTCACTCGGGTTCCCAACATCCCATTTTGAGCGGGGCTGGGCCGTTTACCCCTTTCCCCGCGGCTGTGCCCTCTTTGCTACCCGGGGCGCAGCCACAGCCCTCTGGTTTTTTTGGCTCTGACTGTGAAGGGGCTGCACGCCCGAGGCACGCCGCCGGGTTACTTGACACGAGTCAGCTGGCGGAAGGCTGAAAGATCCAGGTAGCAGCACTGAAAGCTTTTCCTGTGCCTTTTTGTTTTTTAAGCACAGATAAAGTGGTGACCGTAAGTTTGTACGATAGGAATCCTCTCTGGTAGAAATAAGCTGTCCCCTCGCTAACAGGTTTAGAAGGACACATATATTGGGGTTTTTTTTCCCCCTTCTCTCTTTTTTTTGTTTGTTTAAAGCTGTACGAGTGGCTTCCAGCATCTTCTGCGGGTTCCCTCAAGCTCAGGGTTTACGTCCTGAGCTCTGCAAAAAGCAAGAAAGGGGAAAAAAATAGTCACGGGCACCAACAGCAAGGGAAAACACGACGTTTTTAAGAGGATTCAGCACCCTCGTTGGCAAATCTTTAGGAGCTCGTCCCTCGGGAAGGGCTGAGAGCCACTGGTACAGGTTTTATTCACCGTTTCTGGTTATGTTAGTGCACTTTTTTCTGCGGTGGTTCGGGACGCGTGCGGCGTCTCCCATCACGGTGGAAGCCATCAGCTGTTATATAGCTTTATCCCTGCCCCGGCACCGCAGAGGCTTTGCCCGCCGCCGTGTCCGCGGCCGCTCCCTCCGAGCTGGCTGCTGGCGGGCAGGGCCGGCCCCAAGCAGTTGGGGAGGGGACGTCAGGGATGTCTTTTCATTTTGGGGAACCCTCCAGCAATTTTCAAGCGTCGCTTGATGCATCGTTTAAAAGGAGAGACGTCCTGGCTTCATTTTTCCCGGAGCGGGAGGCGATGCCCGTCTCGGCTGGTTTGGGAGAGCCCTTGGTCCGTGCCCCGGCAGCGGCACGGCCCCAGCACGGCTCTCGGCTTTGAGTCTTCCTGATGCT
>NW_010228265.1:0-4616 GCF_000690775.1 Eurypyga helias
AACCATTCTATGATTCCCCCAGCTCTGCAGGTCCAGACGTCAGCAGCAGCCTGCCCCTGCAGCTCGACGCGCCCTCCCTGCTCTCCCAGCCGTCCTTCCTCCTTGCCGCCGGCTCTGGCTACGGCCTGGTTCCTTCTGTGCTCTCCTACCACAAGCCGCTGCTGCCCCAGCAGCCCATCGCCACCAGCTGCCCCTCGAGTGCGGCCACCCCCAGGGAAAGCCCGGCACCCTCGTCCTCCACCAGCCGCCCCTCGGCACTTGCCACGTTCCAGATGAGGATTGCGCCGTCCCCCTCAAAGCAGGCTGGCCAAAGTGGGGCTGCACCCAAGGCCTCTGATGGCAGGCAGTCCAGTAGCGGCGTTGGCCTCGCCCTCTTTGGTGTAGGGCTCATCAATAAAGCCTTGTTTCAAAGCTTCGTGGAAGAAAACGGCTGCTGCTTGCTTTACATCGTGGAGGATCAGCTGGAAGACGTGGAGCATACCTTTGACACAGAGTTCCTGGCTGGCACCACGGTGCTGCGGCAGCAGGACGCCGACATCGCGCTCAGCGATCACCGGTACTGTCCACCGCTGGCTCCCACGCGTGCTTTTCCGTGCCACGAGGCTTGCTTCTGGCTGGAGCATGCCGCTGCACTGCAGACCCAGACCGTGCTTGCCCGGCCACACGTATGGGCACGGAGCAAGACCGAGGCTAAGCCTTGCGTAGGATGTCACCTACCCGTAGAGGCTTCGGAAGTGCCTGAGGCGCTTAGTGTGACTCGTGTGCCCCGTATCGATGCCACATCGATGCTTTTGATTCCACTGTATGTCTTAACTAGCAGGATTTAACTTGTTTTCAAAGGAAAGGTTTTCTCCTTTAAGATGCAGGAAAAGCAGTGCAGTTCCATTGCACTGTTTGTCATTTTAACCTCTAGATGCCATCCCGTAGTTCATCTTTGCCAGCAGGTACCGAGTTCCTCGTAACACGGCTTGCTCTTCCAGAGCAACAGGGTTTAATGCCTTTTTGAACTCCTCCTCAAAGTTAAGGCTGCTGTCATGAAAGGAACTGGGACTGAAAGGAGCGTTCAAGCGTCGTTCGTGCTTGTAAGAGCCTTGTCTTCACTGCAGGTCTCTCTTTTGATTCCTGCAGGGTCTCCGGAGCCATCATTTCTTCGCCACCTGAAGAAGCGGCTGAGATTGTGATCGACGCTTTACGAGCGGGTAAGAGCCGCAAATGCAGCTTTACCTGTAGTTGGTAGCACACCTTGAGGCAGACCTTGAGTGCTTGCTAAATGCTTTCAGTGTGAATGCTGCCTCGTTTCAGCAGTGCCCTCGAGTCGTGCGGACTATCTTATTGCATAATTCAAGAGAAATTAGTCTGCTGATGACCCTGATGTTAATGGCTTAAGGCCAGTGGAGTTTGTAGCATGCAGGTCCCTGTGTGGCCACGTCTGGTCCTAAAAATCCAGTTGGGACTCCAAGGGAAGCTGTTTGTCAAAACAGTCACACTTCTCGGGGTCCGTAACCAGCTAGTAAAGCCACAGCTCGAGGCCGGAGGGGAGTTGGCAGCATCACCAGTGCAAAAACCACGCTTTGCTCGCATCGAGTGCGCTTTCTAGGGCGCGATGGCCTGTGTGTTACTTCAAGAGAAAACGGTTTCGTGGAGGCCGTGCCTTGCCTTCAGTCGGTGTGCTCTCCCGCTTTGCGCAGGAAAAGGGGTGCTCTGCGAGAGGCTGCCCGGCTTCGACAGGCAGATGGCAGCAGCTTGTTTCGATGAAGCTGACAGATGTGGAAGACCCTTGGTGTGTGGATTCTACAAGTAAGCCCCGGCATTTTTCTCCCGGTAGCCTCGGTAAGGAGTGCGCGTCTGAGAGTAACACTGCGTCGTTCTAAACACACCTGAGCATTCTGTGCTCCTCTGCCGAGAACACTTAATCTCAGTGCAGGCAACACCTATTTGGACAAACACATACCTGTATTTCACATAGACTAGTAAGTGATGACACAAAATATCCTCCCTGATGTCTCCTTTTCCGCTCGCGTGCTCCATCTGCTCCCTCTTTCCCCTTGAGGCGCTTCGACCCGGCGCTGCAGTTCTTGTGTACGAAAGTCCGCGACAGCCAGGCTCTGGGGAGGATCCACCGGATATCAACCGTCAGCAGCATGTACCCCGCAGCCTCTCTGAGCTTCCTGAAAACGGCAGGTACTGGGCACATTTCTTTGGAAAAGCGTGTTCTCAAAGGACTGGAAACGTCTCGCCCCGTTGTCTGGGGCAGAGTCCCCTCTGCTTAGCCTCAATGTCCCTGGGTTGTCTTTAATGTCCCTAGATAGTGACAGGACAAGGCGTAACGGGTTTAAACTGGAAGAGGGAGATGGAGATGGGACATCCGGAAGAAATTCTTCCCGGAGAGGGTGGGGAGGCACTGGGACAGGTTGCCCAGAGAAGCTGTGGATGCCCCATCCCTGGAAGTGTCCAAGGCCAGGCTGGATGAGGCTTGGAGCAACCTGGTCTAGTGGAAGGTGTCCCTGCCCATGGCAGGGGGTGGGACTGGATGATCTTTAAGGTCCCTTCCCACACAAACCATTCCATGATTCTGCGATTGGTTTGAGGAGCGTTCTCTTGACCAATCTTTCTTTATCTTCCATTTTTCTGTTTGCTCTCAGCTGCAGTTTCTTTGATGTCGGGGGCTTTTTGCATAGCTCAGCGCAGCTCGGAAACGCGCGTTGGCCATGGGCTTTAAACACAGAGACCTTAATGCCCGGTTTTGCTTCCTCCAGGTGGAATTTTTTATAACGCTGCCGTGCACGATATAGACATTATCAGCTGGTTGTTGGGAGAGAGTGCACCAGATACGATATTTTCACTGGGGCACGCGTTCTGTGCAGGTAAGAAGGAATATTTTGCTAGTTTAGTGTGTAGCTCTGGGGTTTGGGGAAACAGCAGAGTTCATGTGAAGCGGCTTCTGTGGCGGCGACGCTGAACTCTGCTCGTTGTGGTAATTGAGGGACATTGAGCGTGCTGTTGGCAAACCGGAGCGCGGTCAGCGGAGCTTTGTGCCTATGAGAAGGTTGGCGCGGTCGTGTCGGTTCTTTCCACGAGTCTGAGTCATTCCTGTTGATCTCAGCACGGTTAAAGATGGGAATTTACTCGGCATCGTGCTGACGGGCACGCTCTGGGTTACCAGAATAATTTCAACTGGCTGTAAAACTGGAAGCTGCCAGTTTTGAAATGGCAGTGCAGAGTTTTAATCAATGTAATTGCAGCCTTGACTGGCTGTTGCTAGAAGGTGTAGCTATGTTACAGCCTAGAGTAAATCCTTGAAATGCAACAAACGTGCCCTTGGAGGGTGGGGGGGGATTTTGTGCAAGTGGGCTCGTTGCTGCAAGTTGCCTGACCTTGGCTGTGATAAGCTGCAAAGGCAGATGAGTTTGGAAGAAGTGGAAAAGCCTAGGTTTTCCAGGGAAAACCACGGGCTAGGATGGTGGAGTTTGGGTGCGGGGGTCGTGTGTTTCTGCAGGGTTTGGTCTCCATCCGGAGCACTGGTAAAAGGTAAAACCAGCTGATGTACATGGCAGAAGGCACTTTCCTGTCACCTTCATTTCCCATTAGAGGGTGTGGTAGAGCCCGTGTCGGCTCTTAAAAGCAAGAGCAGCGCTTCACCGTCGTGGCACGTGCTGGTTTGCCGTCGCTGGTGCGAGCGAGTGCCTGTTGTGTCATGCAGATATGGCCTTCCTGAAGGACGCAGACACCGTAGCGATCAGCATGAAGTTTCCCAGCGGCGCAGTTGTGACGCTGGACGTCAGCCAGCACTGCACCAAAAGCTGTGATCAGCGACTAGAGGTGTGTTCTCCCTCTCCACCCCTACCCCCGGCGCCACGGAGCAGCGTCAGTTTTACCCTGTACGTGTTCACGTGGGAGCATCGTGTGTTGTGCTTCCGGGAGCACCTCGGTACCTCGGTGGCGGATTGCTTGGGTCTGCTAATCGCTTTCTCCGCTGCTACCCACGTTTTGCCTCTGTTTACATTGTAAGCCAGAGCAGGAGTTGGTGTCAGCTCTCCTGAGGCTGAAATGTGGTTGCACTGGTCAGTTGCTGCCTTCCTGGGGTGTTTCCAGGGTATACAGCAAGCCAAGAGATCAGGATAAGGGGGAAAAAAGCGTAAGCTCAGAGGCAAAATGTGAATCCCTAAAGTAGTGAATTATGACAGATGCGTGGGCTTGATTTGGTGGGTAATATCTGCAAAATGCTTAAAAAAGGAGCTTTGCTCAGGTGGGAAAAAAACATATGGAGGTATCTCCTAAGCGGAAGCCCCGTCCCACAACACGTGGCTGGTGTTTTCTGTCGTGTCTGACCCACGCAAGGGAGTTTGGCCGTTGGATCCCAGGATTGTGGAAGCTGCATTCTCCTGGGTCATGCAAGCCAGCGCCTCTGCAGACTGGCCGGGTGTTACGGGCGCTGCGTGGCAACTGAAAAGCTTTGCTCTTACCTTGTCGCTGCCTCCCCACAGGTTCACGGCTCTCAAGGAACATTACGGGTGGATAATCAGAATCCCCTGGGCATTACGGAGCATGGGACATCAGTATCCATATGTTCCCAGACCCAAGCTGATCGCTACAGGGATGCGCACAGGGAGCTCTTC
>NW_010228265.1:4626-7708 GCF_000690775.1 Eurypyga helias
CTTCCGACACTTCCTGCGAACCCTGAAAGGTAGGACGAAGCGGCGTTAACGCTGGGGTTGCTCTGGATTTGCTTTCGGAAAAAACTTCCCTTGGGAAGCTGTTCCAACAGCAGTTACAATCTGATGTTTGTGTCCAAAACCCCAAAAAGAAATGAGTAGGTGTGAAATCTAGGAATGGGATTTGTGGGGGTGAAGTGAAAGCCGGTGTTGTGCAGGCCTTGAGCGAGCAGACCCGGGTTTCAGGGATGGGCGGACACGCTTTGGGCATGATGGTGCTTGTAGGTGGGTAAAACACATGTGGGGTGCTCAGCCTCCGGATGAGCGAGCTCCCCATCAGCAGACCCAGGTTTCAGGGATGGGCGGGCACGCTTTGGGCATGATGGTGCTTGTAGGTGGGTAAAACACATGTGGGGTGCTCAGCCTCCGGAGGAGCTGGGAGTTTGGGGAAGGCACCAAGAGCCAGCTCTGCTCTGGGAAGAAAGGAAAACGGGGAGGGAAAATTGCCTTGGACTTTAGTGTCACTTGTGAAGAAAGCAGCTGCTTAGAGCAGCGAGGAGACCCTCATCTGGAGTCCTGGCTGCTCAGAAGGGATAAAATATTCCTGTTCTGCTGGCTGATGGACAGAAATACAGAATTTTCGTCACGGGACAGGAGGGAGAGGGGGCTGAAACTTTGTAAAACCTAAGGCCCCGGCTCTGGGAGCTGAAGAGGGTGGGCAGCGAGGTGCTGCACGGCAGAGCAGGCGAGGGTAGGGGTTTCATCCAGCGCTTGGTTCCTCTCCCTGCAGGCAAGGAGCGCCCCGTGATAACCAAAGAGCAGTTTCTCTGGACGATTCAGGTGGCTGCAGCAGCCGAACAATCCTGGAGAAACGGCTCCGCCGTCGACTTGCGCAACGAGGCGACGGAGTCGTCCGCGATCAAGACGGAGATGGTGTGATGGGCGCCGCTGGTTTCTGAGGCGAAGGATGACCGTCGCACTGTGCTGCGCCGAGGTCGTTCCGCTGGAACCTTAAAACGAGACTCACAGTTTTGACGATTCCGCCGGGAATGCCCGGAAGAAGCAGACGTGCTCAGTGCTGATGCCGCGGAGGTTTTGGAGCCCGTCAGCCAGAGCCCTGGGCTGTTTCATCCAGGTGGCTTTTCCCTCCTGGAAAGCTCTGCTGGCCTGAGCTCGCTTTTCCTGGGAGACCGATGCTCCTTGGGCCGTGGTGAGGTGGCGTCGACCACCACCAGCCATGATGGGGACGCTGTAAGGGACACTGTTCTGAGCACCCTGGTCTAGTGAGGAGTGTCCTGCCCACGGCAGGGCGGGTGGAACTAGATGATCTTTAAGGTCCCTTCCAACCCAAACCATTCCATGGTTCCATAAGGGGGTGGTTTTCCTGGCAGCTTCACAAGCCAGACGATGTCGTGCTCCAAAAAAAACACGGGAGTGCCCGTCCGGTCCCTTCGCTGTGCACCGGAATGTGACTTCGGTGCTGAACTCACCTCTGGGCCTCCTATTTATTGTTTTGTTTGGGGTTTTTACTGGGTTTTCTACATCATTTTGCAAAGAAGTTAACGGGCTGATCTTCCTCGGGGGTGGGGAAGAGAAAGGAGGAAGCAGGGAGGGAGACTGTGATGAAGCAGGGATGAGTGACTGTGAACGGAGGCCGTTCCGTGGCGGAGCACATTTCGGTGGCAAACGCTGCGTTACAAAGGGGGTTTTGGGCTGGGGCCGGTGAAGTTGTGCCGGGGCTCTGTCCCCACGGCCGGGTTACTCGTCACCCGCACTGGTTGCTGCCTGGGTAATTCCAGCAGCAAGGAAGCTGCCTGGGGGCTGCTCTTCTGCTTCCTTACACCCAGATGATGTATGTTAATGTCTCAGTAGCAAAGTCGAACGAATAATCACGTCCTTGGCGTGTCAGAGAGGCATCTGGTTACGCGTTTTTAGAGGTAATTTTTTCTACAGTCCGGCAGATTTGGAATATCCAGCACAGGAAAAGATAGTGCCTTCAGCAAGAGGCCAGCCTGCTTTTAAACCAGGCTCTTTGTACCTTTTTATTCTGGCGCTGAGCTTACATCGGATGCATAGATTTTCCCCATCCTGGCTCTTTCTCCCTTGCCGGTCTGGGAGCTGGGTTTATCCTGCTCCGGTAAGGTTGGTGCCGGGAGCGTCAGTTTATAAACGATGCTTCTCGCGAGATGCATCCGTTCCCAGTTCCGACGTTTGCAATACCTGTTCCTGCAGCTAGAAATAGCTGTGACGTCTGTAACTAAAGCCAGTTCTCGTGGAAATCGGGTTTTTCCAACTTAGAAAAGCTATGTCTTCCCAATGAAGATTGTTCTCCGGCTTTATTTTTGTTTTCTGGTTGTTTATTGGGGGGAAAAAAGGTTTTGCTGATAAAGAAGTCGACGTTTGCCTCGCTGACGGTAACCGCTGCGGCAGCTTGTTGGTAGGAAGTGGGTTTCTGTACGTTTTGGGGGAGGTTGAAGGCTGGCTCGGTGCAGATGTAGCTCTGCGGGATGAACGTTGCCGTCAGCGCCAAGAGCAGCGCGGTGACCTTTCAGGTGACGGCTGCTTGCATCCGGGGAGCAAACTGCCCCCAAAACAACGGCAGCTCGGGGAGGAGAGCGCTCGGCTCCCTCGGGCCGGCTGTGAGGGGCGAAGGGGTCGTTCGCAGCACCCGCTCGTGGTCTCTCTGTAGCTTCGTGGTCGCTTGATGGAGCAAAGCGCCCTCAGGGCCGGAGCTTTGGGCTGACACTGGCAGAGGAGAGCACTTTCTGTAGGATACAAGCAAGACTTGGGTTGCCAGACATTGCAGTTCCCACGTGTGCTTTTATTGTGTTACAAAAACAAATAAGAGAAACCACAGCTATAAAAATAACACAATTTCCAAAGCTAACGTTACCAAACGTCCCATTCGTACCACGGCTGGAGCGTATCGGTTAGCGCTGCCGGAAGAAGCCTTAGTTAACATCCAGAACAGGAATGATGGCTCCAAGACCTTTAAAGCCCTGAAGTGCTTTAATTAGCCGTTACCTCAGGACGTAGGTTCCCGTTTCAGCAGCGCGAGAGGCGCCGGGTTCCTCATCGGCGTCGT
>NW_010228265.1:7729-9121 GCF_000690775.1 Eurypyga helias
TCACGCCTGCGGGCGGGAGCAGAGCCCTTGCCAAGGGCGGGAGGCGGAGGAGACCCTCGTGCCGCAGGCTGGGAGCTGTGCCCGGGGGAAGGACCTTGGCCTCAGGGCTTTGGCTTGTTTTCCCTGTGATCTTCCCTTGGAGCGGGGACGGAGACCGGCCTGCGAGGAGAAGGCGCGTATCGGAGGTGAGCCCTAAACATCGCAGCTGGGACTCGAGCTTTTCATAGAATCACAGACTGGTTTGGGGGGGAAAGGACCTTAAAACCCCCCCAGTCCCACCCCCTGACATGGGCAGGGACACCTTCCACTAGCCCAGGTTGCTCCAAGCCTCATCCAGCCTGGCCTTGGACACTTCCAGGGATGGGGCATGCACAGCTTCTCTGGGCAACCTGTCCCAGTGCCTCCCCACCCTCTGCGGGAAGAATTCCTTCCTGATGTCCAATCTCCATCTCCCTCTTTCAGTTTAAACCCGTTACCCCTTGTCCTGTCACTCCCTGCCCTTGTTTCTCAGGAGGAGACGCAGGAGGGGAAGGGCAGCGGGCAGAGAAACATCTCTGCAGGGAAATTACACCCTGGAAAAATGACCAGAAACAGAAAACAACTGGAAAGAGCTCAGGGGTCACCCGCTCCATCTCCTCGCTCCAAAGCAGGATCCAACCTTGCCTTCCTGCTCGCCTGGCCTAGCCTGGCTGCAGAGCCCCTCCCCGCTGCAGCAGGGAGGGATTATCCAGGCCTTTGGCTTCCCAGGAGGATTCACAGGCTTCGCCCCTTCCCCTGCCATCCTGTGAAAGGTTCTGAGGAGGGGAAAAGATGCGAATTTTGAACAGATGAGGCTGGAGACGCAGTTTTCTGCATGTTTACATGCTAGAACATGAAATTAATTTACTTGACACTGCAGTGTCTCGGGAGGAACTATCAATTTTTATAGCTTACGTGAAAATAAATCTGTTCTTTCTCCTTACAGCACGACGCGTACCCTGTATGTACATTTGCTCGGGGTTATATACACCAATATTTAAGTACATGAACACATCGGGAACGGACAAACAGTTTCTGTTCTGCTCTACAAAGAACTGACGGAAACAGGTACTTTTTGGCAGTCCAAAAAAAACGTGGAAGAGGGAAGGGCCGAGTCGCTTTTACAGTGATAAAAACCCGTTGGCTTTGGACACCGTGGAGAACGCGGCCGCGCCCTGGGGGCAGAAAAGCCGTAACACAGGGCTGCTTTCCCAAAGGAAAAAACCTGCCGTCGCGACGCCGTGTCCGTGGGATCCTCCGTGAAACGGGCGGAAGGCACCTTCCGCTGCCTCCCCTCCCTCCTCGTCCTCGCGGCTCTGCCGAAGCCGCCGCGGTTCCCTCGCCGGGGCAGGCATCTCCTCTAGGGCTCGGGGC
>NW_010228265.1:9304-9622 GCF_000690775.1 Eurypyga helias
GCTCCCCCGACCCCGCCGCGGTGCCCTCGCCGGGGCAGGCGTCTCCTCTAGGGCTCGGGGCCATGCTCTCCCCTCCGGCTCCCGGTTCCCCGCCGGACAACAAAATTACATTTCTCCGGACATCCAAGGCTGAAAAAATGTCATGGGGGGTTTGGGGGTCACTTCCCCTGGGGTCTCTGGCTGCTGAAGCCCCTCAGTTGATCTCTCCCTCCGTGAATTCTTCCTTTATGGACTGTTTGCGAGATTTGCAGTCCGGGAGGTCGAACCCAAAGTCTGCCCACTCGTCGGCCGCGCCGCGGTTGGGGATGGTGATGGTGT
>NW_010228265.1:9799-15105 GCF_000690775.1 Eurypyga helias
CTGCTCCGGGATCTTCAGTGCTCCGAGATCCTGGAAGAAGGACAACGCTGAGGCAGAGCCAGCGGTGGCAGGATGCGACTGTACCAGTGAGGGCGATCCCCTTTGGGGTGGGGTGGGGGGGACCACGATGCCTGAGCACCCGGCGGTGGCGGGTCTGGGCCTCCCCTGGGTCAGGGATGCGTCCCCTTGGGCCATTTCTCATTTCTAACCAACGGGCAGGTGACCAACTGGTTAGAAATTGGTTTTTGGGAGGGGGGTGGGTTCACATCACTGATGTGAAACGCGTAAGGGGGACCTTGCCCCGCTCTGCAGACCAGCATGAGGCATCCCCAGGCCAGCAGACATCAGCCGGGCTGGCTCCTGCTCCAGTCCTCGACCGGGATGCTGGAGCCCGCCTATCTGGGTACCACCTGCCCCCGGGGGCTCTGGAGAGCCAGCCCCATTCCCTGTGGAGCCGGCGCCAGGCACTAACACCCCAAAGTGGGCAACAGCATCTGGTCCAGCGCCACGGGCTCTGGCTGTAAAGCCGAAGGAGGTGGATAACCTCCAGCTGGGGATGGCCTGCGGGAGGATGGACACCCTCGTAGCGGAGAGCTGCCAGAGATCCGTGTTAATGGCAAACACAGAGACTCAGGAGTGTTAACCGGAGAGGACAGCGAGTATGCAATTAGTAACGACACACGCCGACTCGCACGCGCAGCTCGGCGCTCGCGGGCAGGTCTTGGCCGCACCAAACATTTCCTTCGACAGCTTACAGGCGGTCACGGGGTTAGTTCAGAAAACGGCCCAAAAACCAGGCTACGGTTACGCAACTGGCCCCAGCTACCACTGACAAACCATCGTCTCTCCACAAGCTGCGTCGCCAGCGCGTGGGCTGGCTTCCACCGCGGCTACTACAGCCTGCCCGGGGCAAAACTGGGTCGGGGCAGGAGATTGTCTCCACCGAAACGGGGTTTGGAGGGATTGCTATGGCTCTGAAGGGGCTAAGAGGTTTTAATTATTACTATTATTTCCCTCCTCGTTACCCTGATGGGCTGGGGAAGCCCCTGCCTCAGTGTCACCCTCGGTAGCATCACTTTAACTGGGAATAGTGGCAGCTCAGGGATGATGCTCCGTGCAAGCTCCGGTGTTCTACTCAGGTGCATCCCCTTGCTGGTTTTCACACCAGCTTTTGCCTAACAGGGGCTATTTCCTTCTGGGATTCCCTTGATACCAACGCCCCGGGCTTGATTCCCTTATTTCAGCCTCTTTTGTCTTAAAAAATTAACAGGGGGAGAGGTAAGATCAGGTTTGAAACGGGCTGCATGGCAGCTGGGGTGTTCCCCCGCCCTCGGGGTGCTGGGGGTTCCTTTGCTGAGCACCTCGGCTGGTTTTTCTGTGTGAGGGGGAAAAATCTACCCGTGGTCTCTTGGCTCTTTGGTTTCTGAGGGTCGGGGAGAACCGATTTGAGGCTTTCCTGGTTGCTGCCGATGAGTGACCTGCTGCTAAAGGCGAAGGACCGGGAGGATGCGTAAATGGAAGGCACGAATCCTGGGGAGCACGTGTTCTGCCTGGCAGGTGGGTGGAGAGTTTTCCCTTTCCTTAAAAACGGCTTTGTCCTTGCTTTTCAGATCAACAGCTGCCAGAAACGAGTGGTAAGAACCGATCTTCCCAAAGCATTTACCTCTATGGATAGGTTCTGCAGGTGGTAAATATTCTGTAACCCTTGTGAGGTGAAATAGTCGATGCAGTTTGGACACCCCAATCCTGTTAAAAAACTGCAGAAAAAATTGGGACAATCAAGTGGCATTAACTTCTCCCGTACCAAAGCTGCGCTCGCAACCATCGCTGGGGCGGCACACCGTGTTTTGGGTCACCAAAAGGTGGGGTGGGGGGGCTGCGGTGAGCCCCTGCTCCCACACCCCCGCGAGACAGAGGAGCTGTGGGAGGGAGCGGGCTCGCTCTGGGCTGCGCGGGGGGTCCTGCTGCCTTCCCGTGTCACCTCCGCATCAAAGCCACGCGTGGGACTATCTCCGTCCCTAATGCTGCGGGTTTCCTCCTGATCTTCCATGGTTTGGGCTTGAGTAAGTGACTCGGAATACCCCGAGGGAGCTGGAGCAGCCAGGTGGAGCGAGGCCGGGCTCGGCGAGGGGCTCCCAGGGGTATTTTGCCCATCACGCTGGGCTGCAGCTACACGCCTCCGGTGAAACGGGGCTCCCTGACTTCGCTGGGGTGTCTGCCCAGACCTCCGGGGTCTTTTTAAAGCCTGAAAGCTTAAAAAGCAGCTGCAGAACTGTTAAGGTGTTCCGGGTGGAAAGAAGCCACGGGGACCCCTTTCCAGACTCACTGGGGAGAGGAGGGAGAAGAGGGAAGTTTACAAAACCAAGTGTCAGCTCGACATGCAGGAAAAGACTCACTGGGCTGCGTTTAATTTTTAATTAAGGGAATGATTACCCAGACAGAGATCTGTGAGGGCAACAGGGATTTCTGGCTGGTTTCTGAGCCGAGGAGAAGGCTCTACGTGATTTTAGGAGCAGTGATTTCTCAGTTGGGACCAGTGGCCAGTTGACCAGTTGCTAGAGAATTCCGAAGGTTAGAGTGAGGGACAACAGCCAGAAACGCCAGCGGACAAGACAGACAGAGCATCAGGCGCCTTCCCTACCTGACGAGGCTGGGATCGGGGTTGTAGGGCGGAGGGGGGGTGCAGTGTGATCCGGAGACCATGGACTGGGAGGAGTGGCCCCCGTTCATTTCTCCGTTGGGTTGCATGGAGTGACTGTTCAGCATTCCAGCTCCTAGGCAGCAGCCACGTCAAATAGACCCGTTAGACATCGTCCCATCCGGGATAACCTCCCCAGGGGGGAGGATGCGCAAGAGGAGCCCCGGCCAGCCGGGATAACCTCCCAGGGGAGGATGGGAGAAGAGCCCCGGCAAGCCAGGACTGGTGCCGGTGGCACCGCAACAAGGGCCTTACCCATGGGGGCCAGGCCGGGCGCAGAGCCGGAGCCGTGCTGTGCCGGCTGCCCTACCAGCTGGTTGACTGAGGGCAGCTTGTTCATCCCTGCGCCGTGAGCTTTGTTCATGGGCGAGAGGACGGGGCCGTAGGAGGAAGGCGTCTGCAGCTGACTCCTGCTCGGGGGAAGGCAAACGGCCGTGAGCCTCCACGGGCAGAATGGAGCCCCCCCTGCCCCTTCCAGGAGTCTCCCCCCGGGGGGGGCACTTACTGTCTCTGCAGGAGCTGCTGCTGCTGCTGGCGGTAGGAGTCAACCAGCTGCTGCGGGACCAGCTCCACCAGCTCCAGGCTCTCCTTGATCTTCATCAGGATCTCGAAGTTCTCCCGGCCACGCACCTTGTCAGGGGGAAGAAAGGGCTTTGCTTTGTTCCCCCTGCCTGGCCACCTCCCTCCTGCCCCCTTTTTTCCACCCAGGTGCACAAGGTGCAGCGTCGCTGCAGCCAGGGGCTACTTGGGGATCCAGGATTCCCTCGGACACGGGCGTTTATGGATGCTTTTCTCCTCTTCTCCAGGTCTTTGCTCAGCCCCTGAGCCTGCTGCCCCCGGGGACACCGTGTGACCCTGTCCTGCCCCACACTGCAACCCCCTTGCAGAGGGGACCGTGCCACCACTGTCCCCAGCCCAGCAATCGACCCGTGTGACCCATGACGCTTACGGGCACGTAATACATCTCCTCCTCCCCGTGCCTCCGTTTCTTGATGCCGGCCCCCAGCGCTGGGATTCCCTGGGGGCTCTGCTTGAAGGCTGGAAAGGAGAGAGGAAGAGTGTGACTTTGTGCTGCCCTTGGGAGGGCTGGGGGGGTTCAGCCTGGAGAAGGGAAGGTTCCAAGGAGACCTTACAGCACCTTCCAGTGCCGAGGGGGGCTACAAGGAAGCTGGGGGGGACTTTTTACAAGGGCAGGGAGCGACAGGACAAGGGATAACGGGTTTAAACGGAAAGGGGGAGATTGAGATGGGACATCAGGACGGAATCCTTCCCGGAGAGTGTGGGAGGCACTGGGACAGGTTGCCCAGAGAAGCTGTGGATGCCCCATCCCTGGGAGTGTCCAAGGCCAGGCTGGATGAGGCTTGGAGCAACCTGGGCTAGTGGAAGGTGTCCCTGCCCATGGCAGGGGGTGGGACAGGATGGGCTTTAAGGTCCCTTCTGACCCAAACCATTCCATGATTCTATGGCATAGCAGGGAGCACCTTGGCTCCCTGCAGGATTTAAGCTCGAGCCATGCAGGATGCTCAGCCGGGCTTGGGCTTTGCTGTTGTCCCTTTATTAGTTGTAACAATGAAGAACGAATAAATGTGGACAGGAAAGCCCTGTGCCTTGTGCTCTGGAGGGAGAGGGGAGCAGGTCCCATTTATGAGACTTTATATTTAGTCCAGACAGGTCAAAGCGTCGTGCCTGGATGTAGCTTTGAGCCGGAATTGGAACACTGTGAGTTTGTGTGTGACGGGAATGGGGCTTTGAGCAGCGAAGGGATGCAGGGGCCGGCTGGGAGCCTGGCACTGCGGCAGGGCCATGCCCTCAGCCCCTCCCCCGGCCAAGGCACTCACCGCGTTTGTTGGCGTTGCCGTTTTTAGCTGCGCTCTCATTCAGGGCTTGCTGCTCTCGGTAATGGTCCTCGTCGGCTTTCCGGTCTCTGCCGGGACAGGCACAGATCCGTCCCTCGAACGATCTCCTTCCTAGGACCTGGCCACTGGGAGGAGAGGGGAAATCCATGGCTATTTCTGCTCGGGAAGAGCATCACAGCTCACTCCAGCATCTTCTGGTCCAGCTGGGAAACCAGACTGGCAAAGTGCCTTCCCATCCCTCTGTACCAATGGATCCCTCAAGAAGCAATCCAGTCCCGGGCACGGGGAGCCCCTCAGCAGCAGTCTCCTGGGGGAAGAGGAGCTCCTGGGGCAGAGGAAGGCTCCAGCTGCAGACTGTCCACCCCATCCTCCCCCTCTCCAAGCCTTTTCCTGGCTGTGGGCTGGGGCTGCCAT
Source organism: Eurypyga helias (assembly GCF_000690775.1). Classification (NCBI taxonomy): domain Eukaryota; kingdom Metazoa; phylum Chordata; class Aves; order Eurypygiformes; family Eurypygidae; genus Eurypyga; species Eurypyga helias. The sequence continues at coordinate 14,768 of NW_010228265.1, forward strand.
GTCCCCTTGCCCTGGAGGTGCTCCCTGTGGTGGGGGGCTCCTTCCCGAGGGACCCCAGCCCTTCCGGGGTGCCTGTCCCTGCTCCCACGGCCACTCACTCTCTCGTCTCCAGGGTGATGATGATGAGGATGGGCCTCCTGTTCATTCCTCCCACGCAGCTGCTGTTGCACATGAAGTTGTACAGGATCGTGGTGAACTCGGTCCCCACCTGCCCGGGAAGGGAGAGTAGGTGCTGACCCGGGGGGCGGGCAGGCTGGACCCCCCTGGGGAGGGATGGCAGGGGGCAGGCAGGCTGGGACCCCCGAGGAGAGAAGAGGGGGGAGGCAGGCTGGGGGCCC
>NW_010228266.1:0-2434 GCF_000690775.1 Eurypyga helias
TTATCAATGTGTATAAATACCTGATTGAACACTGGAACATGTTTTCCAGAGACACTGTGCGGTGCCCATCCTTGGATATACTGAAAACCCAACTGACCACTGACCTGAGCAACCTTCTTTAGGAGTGAGGTTGTATAAGATGTGTTCAGAGGTCCCTTCCAACCTCAACAGGTCTGTGAACCTCAGCCCTCTGACATCTGCCCTGAGTACACAACGCCAAACAACAGCCTTACTTTCCTACTTTGTTGGTCTAGTGATTAAAGTTCCTCATCAGTGAATATACCCTAGTGTAAAACTGAAGTAATATAGTGATAAAATACATAGCAATATAAGGCAACGTTCCAAATAGAGTAGAAGATTATTTTAGACTCAGAAGAGATTTGTTTGCTGCAAAGGTAGTAAAAAGAGGCCAATTGTTACAGAGCTGTAGTATACTAATTAAACAAATACTCACAGAAATATCAGTATTATCTAAAATAATTTGGTTTACAAGGGTTATTATATGCTTCATTGTGAAACAAACAATGTTTAATATTTTATTCATGGATTAGTATAATATATTTCTAGGTAAAATCAATACTGTGTTTTTATGAAGAACAACATTGCCCTTCCCAGCAGAGAAACAGAACACACCATAAGAAAGGAACTGCAGAATTAGAAAAGAAATTTATAGCTAGTGTTAAAACATGTCAGTATGGAAAATATAAATAGTTCTTACGCATTTGTCTTTAGTCATAAGTCCTTTTTCCTCAACCTTAACAAACTCCCCCTTCTTCCCCCGCCCCCCTCCCCCCCTCATTTCTGGTCCTTTTTTCTTTCAGCAAAGGACTGATCCTAATCACACCTCAGGGCTTAATTTACAGATGACAATACTTACATCTGTATGAGGCATTTGGTAAGATCCCTGAAAGAAACATACCCCAACGAAGAGGGTGGAGTGCAGGGACACACAAGAGAAGGTTGTCTGAGAGAGGTAATCAATATAAGAGAATCAATACCTTTACTACGGGCAACCAAACGTGGGGTTTGTAGAAGTGCTATCTCAAAAGGCAGGATGTTCAGACTGATCTAGAAGAATGATTATGGAAGGCAGGAAAGCTTTCGTGATCATTCCCACTCTCTGCTGTGCAAGCCTGCAGCTTAACAAAGGTTCAGTTGTTAATATAGAAACAAAAGTGAAGAGTGATGATAAAAAACATTCTGAACAGCATGAGGAAAAATCAGAAAGAAAAGGGGAAACAAATGCCTTCCTAAAATATATCTCTTGAATTATGTATGAAATGAAAGGATTTGGTCAGTGAAATTGCAAATTGCAGATGAGAACATCACGCTGCATTTTCGTTCTACTTGGAAAAGCTGTGGAGTTACGTAGGAGACAATCTGCTCAGGATAGTGAAAAATCATTAGAAAAAAGTTGTCATAACATGAGAACAAAAAATATCAATAGAAAATTCAGTGTTTACTACTGTCAGGAAACCTATGCAGTAAACTCCAAAAGATACACATCCTTTGAATATTTAGGTCATATCTGACTGTCTTTGAATTTTGAACAGAAGCCATAGTTTATTAGAGATGTCTCACTTTTCAGGTAAAAAATAAACATGTGGCAAAGAACATTAAGTCTTTTTGAAAATGAGCACCATTCAACAATTAGGCTACTGTTTTTTCTCTTTTTAACCATTCATCAAGACCTGGTGCCTGATAGCACTTTGATTTCTGTTCCTCCAAAACAAGTAGTCCCTCCAAACAACTGTACTTCCCTGGTAAATTGTTGCTCCCGCAAACTCAGTTATAATAAACTCCCTTTTGAATGTAGATGATGAAAAAGGAAGGTTTTGATTGACTGCAGACCCTCACTCCCCCTACTTTGTGAAATCAGATTCTGAAAGAGCCTTTCCAAATGGGACCTCTCCCATATTCAGTCCCCTAAGAGAAGGTGAGAAAGCTGTGGTTACTGCAATCATCTCTGTCCTGGCATCTAGCTTAAAATACTAACTCTAAAGAAGTAGGAAAAAAAAAAAAAATCTCCCTGTCCCCCAAACATAGAAGTGTATAGAACTAATTGCATTGACAAAATGGCCACTCCTGTCATTCTAAATATTAAATATTTGAGTTTTGGCTATCAAGAATTGTTAGTCCACATCCAAATTTTTACCATCATACCCCCTACAAGAAGTCTGAAGGACTTTGTGGTGCCCAACAAACATAAAGGGTTGGTTCTATCACATTAGTCCAGCAAGAACAGTTCATGCTCCACCATGCAGCTCTCTGGATCAGCTCTGGGGTGTTCATTCTACTTCAACTGGTTCAGTAGCTTTAGCATATTAAATAAGGTTTCATGGCTGCTTAGACTCTTCTGCAAACTCCTTTCTACTCTTTGCTGTAGATTCAGTCCGAACAGAGCATAGAAAAATAAAACAAAATAAAACAAAAT
>NW_010228267.1:0-28036 GCF_000690775.1 Eurypyga helias
CCCTCTGGGTGGTCACCATGTCCGCATCCTGCCCACTGGCCCTGCCTGCATGAACTGCCGCAGCATGCACCGGGTCACTCACGCTCCCTGGTCAGGGGTTAAATCCCTCGCCCTTGCTCCCAGCACCATCCCCGAGTGACGTCAGCTGCTCTTGCAGGGGCTGCCGGTACCCCGTCTCTCAGCGCCTGCCGGTACCACGCGGGCTGCCCTGCTGCTTCCCTGCTCGCTGAGGTCTGGAAACCCCTGTGCTCCCCTCAATCGAGCGCCGAGCCATGGCAGGAGCTGCTGCCGCCACTGCGTCCCGCTTGTTGCATGGGCGTTCTTTGGCCTTGCCACAGAAGGAGCTTTGTTCTGTCCTACACTTTAACATTTATCTGTTGATGAAAGATCAGGCTGTGACACTTTTGTTTGATGTATGAGAAAATCCTAGTCGTTTGCAGGTTCCTCATTACATATTTTTTATTCTAAGTTTTTTTGAAGGTGATGGGTTGTGGTGAACAACAGAATTTGTAAGAGGCTGACAGAAAGCCTGATCCTCCATGTTTTGAAATCTATTTGTTTTTTTTAAACAACAATTCAAAAATAAATCTTTAATGATGGTTACAAGACAGTTGCAGTGACAGTTACAGTTAATGACGGTTACAAGGCAAAGACTCTGACCTTTTCTCCTGAAAGGGGAGCCAAAAAGGTTCCCATTCCATTTCTCTGATCTTCCAAGCTAACTGCCAGCAATGCTAAAAAAACAAGACCTGGAATTATTTGCATTTCTAAAGAGCGCTAACCTCATTTTCATTTCCTTATATCTCACCTTCAAATCTTAAGTCTCATTTGTAAAAAAAACAAAACAATTTGAAGGAAAAAAAATAATCTGTGTGTCTCGTGTGTGTACGTGCTGTTCCCTTCTCTCTGAGCATCAGACTCCTTGCAACTGCCCTTTGGGATACTTTACAGAGCTTTTACCCATGCAGAAGCATAAACCAAAATTCTCTGCTACATGGTGGGGATGAAGAGGAACATGTTTCCTTATCCAAACATTTTGCAACGGAGAAGGAAAGTTCATGCCTTCTTTGCTTAGAAATCTTAACTTTCAATTGCCTGCTTGTTACTCCCACTGAAAGTAATCTGCACGGGCGTTAAATGATGTACATTACATAATCTGTAAAACAAGTAAGCATTGTCAAATTACAGGTTTCTTTCCAGAAGCAGAATGGAAAAGTTTCTGGGGGAGTTTTTCAACATTCTACATTTTAGAAAGAAAATAATTACCAGATTTATATTCCAGAATTACCAAGTATAATTACCTGTTTTACGTCCATAGCCCAACTGAATTACCTTTTTCATAAAATCAGAATTAACAAAATAAACCATCAATACTTTTCCTCTCTTCATATGAATTTAATTTCTCTACAGAAAACCCATGCAGATTCTACACACCATTTCAATCCCATTTGCTCAGCTTGGAGAGAATCTCACTGATAATAGTTCAAACTTCTTTTTCATTATTGAACAGAAAAAGCCAATTATTCAGTAGAAAAGTTTCCCATCAGCAGGATTTTTTTCTTCTTTATGAACTCTGCAATCCTTAAAGGAAAATAAAATTAAAAAAAGAGTTAGCTAATACGAACAGCTGTAACAGAAACTGATCTCCAAGGTTTGACATTTAATCCAGTTTTATAAACTCTTGGCCTGAAACCTGACTTTCTGAAAAGCATTCTGCCACCTTTGTTTCCCAAACGTCCATTCTTACGAATCACCACTCATAAGTTGTGGGAAAAACCCCTCTATCACTAAGCTCATTCAATAAGTACAAAGTCATACTCTCTATACCCTATCAAGCATAGTATCAACCTGATCATGAGTAAATACTTCACTGTGATCGTGACAGAGCACTGGAACAGGCTGCCCAGACAGGTGGTGGAGTATCCTTCTCTGGAAACTTTCAAAACCTGCCTGGACGTGTTCCTGTGTGATCTACTCTAGGTGATCCTGCTCTGGCAGGAGGGTTGGACTAGATGATCTCTGGAGGTCCCTTCCAACCCCTACCACTCTGCGTACCTGTGAATTAAACATTTCAGACAGTGTTTTTTTCAGTATTGGTGTACAGTGTAAAAATTCTCCATGCAAAAATATATCCCAAGTAATAGCTCATTGACTTCTCTATTCTAGCTTTCTGAAACAGAATCACAATAGAAATAGAACTATTACAACTTTTAAAACTATGTGGCATATATTTATTTCACTGTATTCTTAAGCAATCCAGTCATTTCCACAGACCTTTTTTAACAAGCCACATATAAAAAACAACAGCAACAAGCTAAAATAGAGCATATCAGTTAAAAAAAAAATCACTTTTAGATAATTTTAGCTAATCATGTCTTTACAGAAAAATTATTTTATATTTGTTTGTTTCAGTGTATACATGAATATAGACCTCTGATTTAAGTAATATTTGTATAACGTACAGGTAAATTCAACCATATGTTATCTACATTAGCAGAATAATCATTCATATAAACAATGCTCAGAAAATAAATCTGATACATGGCCCTGTATTCAGCAGTACACTAGCTAAATACCTAAAAGTTTTATTATGTCTTTTACCCTTGATATTTAGATTGGTTCCTTTTTGCATCTGAAATAGTTACTTAGTTACGTATGATTGCAAATGACCTACAATTTTTTTTTTTAATATGGCTAATGATAATGACCTGACCATATTGGTCTGAGCAAACCAGTGTTTAGCTTCTACCTACTTTCAGAACAGCAGCACAGATCCTGGACTGAATACAAAAGGAGTCTAGCCCAGCTTTATTCATGGAATCCCACTGGATTCAGAAAATTTCATGGAGATATGTGTTATTTCCTTCTTCAAAATTCTGTTCAATTCCTTTCAAAATGAGTCTGCCATGTATTTCATGACAACTAAGTCAGGGTAAGTTTCTGTTTAACTGATTTACACCATACGTGCATCATACTAACGTGGGTTAGCTGACTAGTGATTTTACATCTTTGCAATTAAACTAATGAATACCTGAGAAGAAACATTCTATGGCTCTGAATCCTCTCCCACTTTAAAAGGGGAACCAACAACAAATAATCAGCTCTTCAGCAAGCTGCTTTCTAAAATGATGGTGCATTTTTTGTAACTCTAGTGATTTCTTTCTTCTGATTGTTGCATAAAATGTATCTAAACCAAAGTGTGCTGTTTGCTAGAGTTAATCATGCACTGAAACATATGCATGTAATGAAGTGACTCCTTGTATGGAGGCACTTACTTTGCAGGGCTGGAGTTTGGCACAGAGGAAGAAGTGCCGAAGTCTTTCATATGCTAGTTCTGTCTGTGAAAAACCTGTTACACTAAACTGAACTGTTTACTGGAGGTTGGATGTGAAGCTCCTGTTGGTTTTAGTGGGTACAGTACCCACACTGACACCTACTCAATACACAATCATCACTGACAAATCCAAGCCCATGAACTTCTGCTGAGCTTGTCTTTCAGGCTGTACGATGAGAAGTAGTACTAAAGGAGATAATGCTACTATGACACTGTCCAAAATGCCAGTTTGAAAAGGGTTACTTTACCGTGTTTTGGTTGTAAAAAAGATTAATCATTTGCAAAATTTAAAAAAAAAATTGTTTTATTTTTAAAAGACCAACTGCTTTTAAAAAATTAAAATGCATGTTATGGAATCTAACAACAGCAGCAACAAAAGACTGAGATCAATCCCAAATGCCACTAGAAAATATATATAGAACAGTTTTATAGACACATGGAATGTGAAATAAACTTGGATTTGAATATTATTTCACGGATCCAAATAGTAAATGTTAAAGGCTATTTTTTTACAATGGAGACATCAACTATGTTAACAATGGCAGCTCTGCTTCGAAGTTCTAATGAAAGTCCTAAATGCTTGTAAAATGCATTAAAAAAATTGTAATAATTACTAAGCCCGTTTATTCACTACTCAAAAAAAAAAAACCAAACCCTGATATCATTTACATGTTTTCTCCTCAGATCTTTTAGATTGGACTATCGTTGACATGCTGACCACAGTAAGAACCCCAGACATACGAGAGTCTGAGCTGTTATGCTACCTGCCAAAGATAACTGTTAGTTTAAGCAGTAGTATGGTGAAAGCACATAACACCACTTGCTGGGGTCAGAAAAATGAACACAGTTTAAAGAGAAACTAACCATAACTTAACTAAAATTTTGAGGAACTGGCATAAGTCTCCTATATTTTTTCTCTCCAATTGAAAATGCAAAGATACGTAATATTTCTCCCTCCACCCTCAGTCCTACTCATTAGGACTGAAGCAAAATCAAACTGATGTTTTCCTTCTAGGTAAACAAATAACAGACCAGTACATAGAGCGAGAGGTACCTGAAGAGTTGCTTTACACACTGGCAATTCTGCTTCAGTTGAAGTTGCAATTGCGCTGAGGTTACAAAGCAATTATTGCCCCGGTACCAAAGTAGAAGGGGGTTATGCTTCAACATTATAGCTAGCATGAGATCTATTGGTATCTCAATAGTTTTTTTCTTAGTAATTCAGAACACATAGCAGGTCTTCAATGAAGTTGTTACGTGAGGAAGGATTAGAAATCAAGACCTTTGTTCCAAAAGGTATTCTCTTTTTGTCTGAAGATAATCTGAATGAGTCTGATGCATGCTTCACAGGTAAATCAGTTGTTTTAAATCCATATATTTTTTTATCTCTCAGCGTAAAACCTTTAATCTCTGAATTGGCTCTTTTTGAAGACACATTGTAAAAGGTATTTTCTAGAGACCACCCTTCTGCTGACAAGAAGCAGCTCTTAACACAGTTTCTTCTCTGTCATTCTGACACGCCACGCATTTGTATATTCAGTGTCTCTTGCTCTCAGCCACTGGAAAGCATATCACCAGTGAACTGAGGCCATCTGGCTGATCCAATAGTCATATTTACAGGAGGAAATACAGGATCTCCGACAGCTTGCAGCCCCAGTGACTGGACTGACACAATACAGACCTAACAAGTATTTATATGAAAGGAAAAGTGAAGAGCAAAACCTGAGGGAGACTCTTTTTGAGGAAGAGAAGAGAGGTGGGACATCACCAGAAAGGCCTGTTTATTCAGAGAAAGAGATGGTATGAAGAACTGCTATTAGCCCTGAAGTTTACAATTGTGTAAAGGTGAGAGGAAATAAGGTTAAGCAAACTGAGAAACCAGGGTCCTGGTTATACCAGCCATTTCAGAAAGAAAACTATTCACCAATATTAAAAAAAACAAAAACAACAACAAAAAAGCATAATTTGGGAATCTGTATAAGGTATGTGATAGAAAGGAAGGCAGAGTTTGCTCACATGAGAGAAGTGAAAAGGACAGGACCTCTTGCAGCAATAGATGAAGGATTATCAGTGCAACAAGCCTTAGGAAAGCTGAAGCATCCTCACATCTTAGCTACTATCTCCTCTTTTTAAGAAAAGAAGTGGTGAGAGGTGTTTTACACATAAGCTAGTTTTTCTATACTGTATCCAAATATGCCCTCATTTCCCTTTAATGTGGATTTATAGGAGTTTATTACTTCACTTAAACCTTTTATGTGCTGGATCCCTTTTGTGGTCAAAGAATACAGGGTCCACTAGTCATTCACAGACTCCTTTTATGGACAATTTGCAGTGATATTTCTCAGCTTTTAGGTTCAGCTAAAGATCTAAGATCTAGGCTAAACCAAGACATTTTCCCCAGTTATAGTCTCCCTTTCTTTTTCTATAGCTGTTGCTAATGTCATTGTCCTCTATGGACACATGCATGAACCAGCGTTGCTATTAATTTCAGCATTTGTCAAATTACATCCTCCTCATAAAGTCCCACATGAAGAGCAAGATACTACTTACAAACAGAAAGTACAATCAAGTTTTTGCTGAGAAAACACTGTAATGTAGAGATTACTGAGAGCAGAACACAGAGACTGAAGCAAAAAGGTTATGAATGATGGTAGCTGAAAGCTGCATTTTTACCAAGGCCCAGTTCCCTCAGTTCAAAACATATGACAGTTGGATGATCCATTCCAGGACGTATATTGAGATTTGGCTTGGAAATTTTGTGACCTTCCTGAGCAAATGGTTACAAATATCTCAGGTAAGGTTACAAATATCTCAGAGCAAGCAATTAAATTCCCAATATTGTGCTGACACAGATGTGTTCACACTTAATAACAGCCAGCTGCAGTAGTCATGAGTACAGTAGAAAGGTGTGCAATAAATGGAATTGTGGCTGTTCAGCCTTCGCTACAATTTTGGGTTGGTTTTTTTCAAACTCTACATGTGTGCTTTGCCAAGAAAGGTGAATTCCTGGTTCCAGTTTGAAGTTATCAGCACTCCTGGGTTCTTTTTACATAGCTCTGTTCTTTTGACAGCCTCTTGCTTGAATGAAACCAGAACACAGTGCAAAACATGGATAAACTATCTATTTCTGAACTGTCCGAGGTCATTAAACAAAACCGAAAAAGTCTCAGAGAATTTCCATCTGGAAACATGAATTGGCTGAGGTGGATGCACAAACCCTGTCAAGTCTTCCCTTAAGTCTCGCCAGGATATTAACTTTGAAATCAAGCCTAGTTTTTCCGAGTTCTGTTTTGAAGATTTCTGCTCTATTCAGAATGTCTGTCTTGCCATTATTTTTAAGAAAGAGGTAAAAACCAAAGAGTGGAATTTGGAAATATATGTGTCATCAGCTCAGTTATATTGTTGTCTAGAAGTGAGCCGTGCTGGCACATAGAATTAATTTATGGTTGTAATTATATGCATGAGACACCTGTAACACCTTTTCTTCATCCCCCTAGTAGCTATGGCCACTAGAATTACATTTGTCCCATATGATTTCAGCTATTGCTGACCCTCTGTAAACCCCATTTCTGCATCCTGCCTTGATATAACAAAGAAAAAAGAGATCTGGAGGGTCATGATGAACATTTCAGATCTCTCCTTATAATAAAGGTTTCTAAAAACTTTTTCTCAGGTTTCTACCTTTACAGTTACATTCTTGCCCTTTAAAAATTTTACCACCAGGTTGTAAACCACTAGAAATTAGGGGATTCAATCAGACCCAATATCAACAGTGCTCAACCCTCACCAGCAGTACTATCACACAACAGGAATCACCAAATGGCTTGATCCAATGCCCACCTAAGTGAAGAGGAAAATTTCTGTGGGTTTGAAGGAGAGCTGGTTGGGAAAAAGAAGAGAGGTCTGACAGTGATTTAGATATTAGCATGGCTAGTTAAATTTTCGAACTTTAAGTCATAAGACTCCTTGTTTTGGTAGAGAGAACATGTGGATTAGTGACTAAACAGTGTTATTTCTTTTTATTCTTAATAGCATCAGAACACTTGCTGGATGAGGATAAAACACATGCATGCACACATACAAGAAAAACATCAACATTTATGTTAAAATCTTGACATGCATACATTAGCCAGTTCTTTGAAAATACTAACTTGTAGAATTTTTTTTTTTTTTCTGATTGGTTTTCCACTCTTCGTTGGGAAATGAGGTCTTATATGGCTCACATTTTGCACTATGATTCATCACTTCGAAACATCAATCATGTCTGGATTGTTGAAAATCATAGTGTTTAGAAATCTGCCCGAAAATTTCAAACTGGGTGTTCTCTGCCCACATATTCATGGATATATTTCTTTATACACACTGCTAAAAAATGTTCAACCAAGCCTTCACTCAACCAAGCTCTTTTCAGTTAGTAGAAGTGAAGCAACATACTCCTGACCTAGCTTTTGTTCATTGCAACGATATTATGTATCAACTGAAATCAGATTAAAACATCAACTGGAAAAAGTTATGACAAGACATTGTGAGAGTTAGTAAGAAACAGAAAACAGGTTTAAATGATTTTTGCTATGTAGGCTAAAAACATGATAGGAAAGCACTCACCCCAAAAAAAAGTATTAGTGGCTGGGGAGCAGGGATGAGCAAGAGGGATGACATAGTTATATGTATGTGTACCCTCAACATCAGAAATATTTGACCAGTTGGAGCAAGTTCAGAGGAGGCCACGAAGATGTTCCGAGGGCTGGAGCACCTCTGCTATGGGAACAGGCTGAGAGAGTTGGGCTTGTTCAGCCTGGAGAAGAGAAGGCTCCATGGAGACCTTATTGCAGCCTTCCAGTCCCTGAAGGGGCTACAAGGAAGCTGGGGGACACACACTTTTTACAAGGGCCTGTAGTGACAGGACAAGGGGGAATGGGTTTAAATTGAAAGCAGGAAGGTTTAGATTAGATATCAGGAAGTTCTTCCCAGAGAGGGTTGTGAGGCACTGGACAGGTTGCCCAGAGATGTTGTGGATGCCCCATCCCTGGAAGTGTTCAATGCCAGGCTGGATGAGGCTTTGAGCAACCTGACCTAGCGGAAGATGTCACTGCCCATGGCCGGGGGATGGAACTGGATGGTCTTTAAGGTCCCTTCCAACCCAAACCATTCTGTGATTCTATGATTCTATGATTCTATGTATAATTGTCTGGAGTTTGTCTTGAGGTGGCATCACTTTCCTAGCACCTGCTGTGGAAGGTGGCTGCACTGGCTCCAGCAGCAACCCCTAGATGAAGAGGCTGAATTGTCAGTGTTCCTCTGTTTCCAGCTGCTTCCACAGGCCCACAGGCTTTTTCTGTAAGCAGTCAAATACCTATATTAGCAGCTGGAAACAAGGACATCCAAAGTTGTTCTGCATACACTACAAGCCAGTGGACCATCAGTGGTTCATTCGCGAACTCTGAGAGTACATACAAAAAACCACATGCAATTCATGGATGGAATCTGATCTGTCTCAATAGGGAAATTGCAGTAATGCAGCTGACAATAGCTTTGTCTGTAAAAGGTGAGCACATAGTTCACTGCTAATGGGATAGTTAAATCCCTGTTAGTCCCTCTGGTAAACTCGTGCTGACAGGTTTGGGTCAATACAACATAATTAAGGGCATCAGAGTGAAAATGTAGCCTATTCCCTAGCACAGTAATTATTTATATGGGACTAGAACAAAACAGGCCTGCACTGCTAAACCTTCAGAGCATCTAGCTAACTGTATCAGTAGAAGTAATTGAACCAAGTGAACATTTAGAAGTTGCCCAAGTCACGGAGCCTACCTGGTGAAAGCTAGAGCAAACAATGTTTTTCAGACCTCCACATTATGGATAACAGACACAGGCTGCATGGTAGGAACACAGTTTTATGTTTCACCTGCAAAGTTTTGTGGTTATTTTGATGTTTCTACTCTCTGAGCAGAATATCTGACTCGAACGAGTCTCTGGAGGAGTACTTGAGCCTGACCTGAATCCAGACCACCACAAGACTTTTTCTGTATTCTAGTTCTGTGCTTCTGCTGCCAGGCTGCCTTATTTATTCAGTCCTTGGAAGCCCCTTGGAAGAATGTGCTAATATGCTTCTGCATTGTTACTTCATCAGGTTATTCCTCCTTTGCTTTCAGATTACAAAGTCTTTCCAAATTCTGAGAATTCAAAGTAAATAGTATTTATGAGCTCTTAGACTGGGATTCATGGCACCTATTTTTAGTTGTAAAAGTGGAGCAGCTTGTCTCAGTTGGCCATCCAGACTCCTCCTTCAGGGAGGGACAGGGGCCTTCAAATGGCAAGTCACTCGAGCCACAAATGGATGCCTAAAATATAGGGATGAATCACTACCCAGAATTTTCTGTTGTTCTCCACTGATAGTAGAGGAAGATTGAGCAACTGGTTTAGACTACAAGTCTAACTCTGTCTGAAGTCAGATGAGATGCATAGAAACACTTTACCAAATTTTAAACTGTTCATTATGCCGGTCTTGAAACTTTGGAAAAAGTCTCACAGGTAACTTTGTGAAGCCTCTGAATAAGGTGAAGAACTGCACCCTCTATATTTACAACAGAAAGCAACTTGGTGTTAGAAATCATTCAAGACACAAACAGAAAATAGATTAGCCAAAAGGAAGTAGAACAGGTCAGGTTACAGAATTTCTACCACAGCATGTTGTGGACGCCAAAACTTTACATGGGCCCAATGGGAGACTGGAGAAATTCAAGGCAGAGCAATACACGAAGTTTTACATATATATCACGCACCATCAAGAAGCCACAGAATCACATGTTGTGACAGGCTGGGAGATTGCTCTAGAGATGCTTTGCTGAATTTATATACCTTGCCCTGCAGTTCTGGTTTTGACCACTGTTGGAGTGAGAGTATGAGTGTGAGACAGCACTGGTGTGAACGAGAAAGCATGCTCAGACCACAGATTCTCAAGCATCTACTAGGCCCATTACCAGTTCTTGATTCACACATTTACTGGCTAGGAATTATGAAATTTGAAAAGCAGTCATGTAAATTAAAATTAAAATACTTGCCAATTAACATTACCTATCAATAAAGCTTTATCTCTGGTAATTATTTAGGCTGAAGCTCTTCCTGAAACAACATCCATAAAACTGACTGTGATAATCGGCTACTTATATTGACTGTACATACTCTTTTGAGACTCTATACCCTTATTTATGCTTAGATCATAAAATATGCTCAGCTTAATGTTTTCTTATACTCAGTCTTTTACTCATTATCATCCATTCCTTTTCTTTCTTCTTTTAATGAACTACAGTAAATTTGGATGCACTACTTATTTAGCCTCATCCTACTACTTTTAATGTCCAACCTACTAAAAAGCCACATGAAACAAGGAAAGACTTAATGCTTTTATGTGGCCACCACCTCCTGAGCCAAACCAACTTTTGGTGTCTTTGGAGTCTGTACATCTGGGCTTTAGCTTTACATCCTGTAAAGGAGAGAGGTAATATCACAGGACGCAGACAAAAAAAAAAAATAACAGCAAAACAACTGCTTTAAATGTAAAAATTCTGAATCAAAATTTTCAGACTGTAACTACCTTATTAAATGATTGTTTGGATTAGTTTTCAGTGGGATGTTGCAGTAATTTTGAGCTGTACTACTGGGACTTGTGGGACATACAACTTTTTAGACTGAGAATTCATCACAGATATTCTCACAAAGACTTTAAGGAGCTGTAAGTATCAGAAGTTCCCACCAGTTGGGAAATATTCTGCCCCTCACTTGACACTGTACAGCAACAACACAGTACCATGACTGTTACCTCACTATGAATGAAACTAGAAACTGCCAAAATAGAAAAAAATGGTAACATATCATAACCAGATATGATTTTTGTGTGAACAATTGAACAGGTCAGGGAAGGTCAACATTTTGTTTGTTTGTTTACCCACTCCTGTAATACAGGATCAAGGCGACACCTGATGAAATCAAAAGGCAAGTCATTTTAAGCTATTGAAAATGAAATATATAAACCAAACATTTTTCAAACGATAACCTATTATATATTACCAACCTATTACCACAGGACTAGCTGAAGGAGAAAGCCATTACAGGACTCACGGAAAGGTTAAAAATTAAATTAATTGTACAAATACCCCCTCTTGCATAAAACATGATTAAATTTGAGGACCTCATTTCTCAGTGAATAAGCAACTACCATGAAATAGGGTTAGAAAGTGATTTCACTTTGGGCACATTCTACTATAATTCTCTATTTCATGGTTTTCTTGTAGATTCTTCTCAAGATTTTGCTCGTGGACAGTGTTGGTGGTAAAATAATGGATTATGCGATTTTTGTGTGCCCTAACAGAATTGTGCCAGAAAATCTTTAAAAATTACTAGGGTTTTTTATCAACTGTGAACCATTTTTAACACCTGTAAGGACTGTTAAAAATGTCATGGCAATCTTCCAAAAATACCTGAAATTGATCCAAAGGAAAGAAAAAAAATCCCACTGAGAGAACCTACGTGAGAAGTGTTACAAAATGCACAACTTTTTCACTTGCTTTTATATATAATTTCCTACCTGTATTATAAATTATCTAACTAGACTATATCATTAGTGAGATCAGTTTGATCTTTAAGAAACATTGCTCTGCAAGCTCTTAAATTTAATTAATCACTAAGATTAGACAACACTTTACAGTTTTACCCTGTATGAAAACTGAAGGACAAGGAGAAACACAACCAAGGGAACATAAGATAAACTAAACTAAGTACAAGAAGTAGTACATTCAAAGCCACACAGAGCTGAATGATGGCTAATCCATACTCTTTAAGGGGATCCAGAAGCCTGAGATGGTATTCTGTATCCAGTCTTGAACAATACATTTTTGGAAAAATGTAGATAGCATAGGTGAATTCAGAGGAGAATAAATAGGATATATATATGGATTTAAAAAAAAAAAAAAAGAAGGTGCTTGGGGACATTGTTTTTCTTAGAAGGAATAAGACTAAGAAGGACAGGATCGTCAGCCTCTGATATATAAAAGACTGTAAATATTCTTCATGCAAACAGAAAAAACATCAGCAAGAATCTTTTCTGTGACTACAGAAAACTTTTTATTTGGATATTAAGGAAAACCTTCTAATCAAAAGGCACTGAAACACTGGAATAGGCTACTTCAGTATGCTGTAGTGTCTCCTGGATAACTTGGAGAAATTTAGAAAAATATCTGTCAAATACATGCATATCTGATATCTGATTCTGCTTCAGAACAGTTCTGGATCATGGAATTATAGAATGGTTTGGGTTGGAAGGGACCTTACAGACCATCCAGTTCCAACCCCGTTGCCAGGGGACACCTTCCACTAGGTCAGGCTGCTCAAAGCCTCATTCAGCCTGGCCTTGGACACTTCCAGGGATGGGGCATCCACAGCTTCCCTGGGAAACCTGTTCCAGTGCCTCACCACCCCCTCTGGGAAGAGTTTCTTCCTGTTATCTAATCTAAATGTAGCCCCTTTAAGATAACACAATGTCTCATTGTTCCATATAGCCCTCCATTTTTACCATTTTGTGGGACAATCCTGGGCAGATGAGTCCCAAGGGAAGATTCCTTGTGCTCAGTGGGAAATCCCAACAGGCTGTGCCAAGGAGCACAACAGAGAATTTAGGACACGAAAAGCTCAAGTACTTGTAGATACACTGGAAAAAAACTTTAACATACCACACAAGCAGCTTTTGTAATTCCCAAACCTGGTATGTATTCATCATTCAAAACTAACATGACATAGATGCCAAAACCTACATTGTTTTCTGTCCTGATTTATATTGTGGTTAAAATAGAGAAAGCGCCTACATTTTCATACAAAATATTGAATTCATATACAAAGGCGTTTTTTTTTTTTTTGTCTTCTGAGCTAGTGAATAGTGAGATTTTCTGCGATGTTTAAGAATGTAATCCAGCCACCTTCAGGACTGACAGTAACTGGCATTCAACAGTCTTAGCTGAGAAACAGAGAACGGAAAAGGCCTAAAGATGAAGGATTAAGTGTCAGAGACTGGGACATTATAATAGGGAAACATCAGTGTTTAGGACTATGTTTCTGTTTCCTTTCAAAATACTAAAATCTAAGTAAATTTCTGATTCCTATCTGGTTTTAGTCAATTTAACTGTCAATTCTGTCTCTTTTTCTAATACGTATCGGTTTAAATTGCCTTAAAATCCACAGCATCTGAATTTCCTTAAACAAACATGTTAAGCCTTACTGAGTCAAGCAAAAAGTTCTGCTGTTTCATGATACTGTATAAGAAAGGCCTGATGAAGAAAAAATTATCTCATTCAGCATAAATCAGTAGTTTTCTTTTTTTTCCCCAGCAGTAACAATGAAGATTACTTCCCTTAGAGTATTACAGATATAATATTAAGCTGAGTTCTTTCCTTGTTAGCCTTACTAGAATTAATCATTATCATAATAATGATTTTTGAAGTCACACAATGTTGTCAGGTACCACATAAAAACAAGAGAAGCCACTGATCCTCTGAGATCACCAAACACACTTTTGGAGTGTTTAGTCTATTGTTAGCCTGATGATGGCACTTCAGGTAAGATTTGGACTGCAAGCAGCTTTACAAACCACTATGGGAAATGATCTACACAGCAGGTGCACTAATAGTAAGTGTATACACTAATAGTAAGTGTATACACTAATAGTAAGTGTATACCTCTTTTCTACACAGACTTAAAGACAATAGAACCAAGAGGTGGCCATGTCTTGTAATACTGTAGTTTTGAAATACTGGCTGTAGGAGGAAGGAGTCTAATTGAAAAAATTAATATTATCTCCAGAGGTGAAACAACTTAATGAATTTATTTGTAGTGGTTCTCTAGGCCTGCTCTGAATTTCTTCAGTTCTCTCTCCTGCTGATATGGTAAAGGTAACGCTTCAAGTCAGTGGGCAAGGAAGGCACGCAGGGCTTGATCTTGCAAATACTGTTATAAAAGTATGCATGTTTTTGGTATCCCAGGAATGTGCAAAGATTTAGAATTTATGCTTCTAGGATTACATTTTTTAAACCAATTAAATCTGACTGTGCCAGATGCAGTAGCTGAAATTATAGATTTGGAACAGTTATTTTGAGGATGTTCCAAAGTATATGTAAATCAAGTACCATGATTATTTTTAAATGAACCAAGAAGCACTTTGTTTTGTTTAACAAAAGTTTTTTAATACCACAAATTCTTATATGTTTGCATGTGTATTTAGCTAGGTCTGGATTACATCTACGTTGCACAATAAATCACCCAGGAAGGAGCAAAAGTGTACAAAGATCATGAGGCATTACTGCTGTTTCCCACCACAGGATAAGTGAAGAAGGCAGTATGAATTGTACAGCATGTTTAGATGTGTAGTTGAATCTCATCCAGACTATTCCAGCCTCTGGAGACTTGAAGGTGAACACACCTTTTGAACAACCGTCCTTTGGCAAGATCTAGTATACTTCAATAGACTCAGTACTGGTACCCAAATTGAGCACGAAAATCCACTAATCCCATGAAAGTCAGAAGGCCAAAGTCAGAGTGGATGCATTAAGATTATTTTGATATTTACACATCTTGACAAAACTGGGTTATCCTATCACTGTGGCAACCACTCTCCTGACAGAAACAGAAGTTATGCTCAACACTAAGGTAATTTCATTCAGAAGATAAGCTCTGTTCAGAGCCGTCATCAAGGCTGTGTGTGTCTTGGAAACACAACGTGGCCCTACCTATATTACCCCCCGCTTTATAATAGCAGAGAACATGTCAAAAAATATCAAAAGGTATTTTAAACAAACTGCAAATGAGTTCCCTCTAAGTTCCCTAAGTGATATTTTCATTGCAATGAGATGGCTCACTGCGAAGTCATGAACAAATTCTCAGCTGAGTTTGCACTCCTCTTTGAGAAATGAAGTACACAATTCCAGTGGTAAATGAGTTAGCTATAAAAACTATCACTGCCAATAACTCAATCCTTCCATGTCATTGTGGGAGAAAGAGCAAGGGTGGAAAGCCAGGTAGAAACAGTATCATCAGACTTTGCCAAGAACCTGTTCACTGAATTGGCCACTTGAACATGGATGGATAAGGAAAGTGGTGTGGTTCAGGTACCTGAGGGACAGCACACGGTTCAAAGGGACCTGGATAAGATTGTGAAGTGGGTCTATGTGAACCTCATGATGTTCAACAAGGCCAGGTGCAAGGTCCTGCACCTGGGTCGGGACAACCCCAAGCACAAATACAGGCTGGGTGGAGAATGGATCGAGAGCAGCCCTGAGAAGGACTTGGGGGTACTGGTGGGTGAAAAGCTGGACATGAGCCAGCAGTGTGCGCTGGCAGCCCAGAAAGCCAACCATATCCTGGGCTGTATCCGGAGCAGCGTGGCCAGCAGGTCGAGGGAGGGGATTCTCGAGACCAGAACTCCCAAGAGGTCACTCAAGGAAACCAGGTGTTTACTATTACACCACTAGTTTCCTACTGTAGTTTTAACTTCCAGCTAATAATCCTATGAAATTAGTCTTTCAGCTGACAGAACCTGTTCCTAGGCTGATATGCCTGTCAAAACGCACCTGTGTTTGCCCTAAACCCAAAACACTGAAGGTACTGTATTGCTCCATGTCTTTTCCACAGAATTCTTTAAGTACCACTGAGAACAATTAAAAAAAAAAAAACAAACCAACACACACAAAAAAACCAACAACAACAGAAAAAAAACAACCCCAAAGCACAAAGTAAGTCTCCTTCCTTCCTAAAGCTAATATTTTTTCTACAGTGATCCTGGAGATGGAGACCCTAGGAACACATGCAACATCAAATGTGCTTTGTTTGTTTTTTTTAACTGGGAAGAAAACACACCAGCAAAATAAAGTGCAGCTGCCATCCAGGTGCCTTAAAGACCTGCCCAAAGTTTGCACAAATGGGAATGCTTTGAAGGGAAGACTACATTATGAATTTATTTAGCTTTTACAGAGTGATCCTGCCTTTCCTTTTTTCCGAATGCTCTGAGCTAAGTCATGGTGGAAAAGGCAAATTATGATTTTATCCAGGTTATGAGTTTTTCCATCAGTTCTGAGACGTGAAATCAGGCAGGCCTAGTTCCTAAAACTTTTACCCTTCTCTACACAATACTGTATCCAACAATTCCTTTAATCAAAACTCATTCCCAAATGGAAAGAACCTGACATGAGTTAACAGTTGAGGCTGTCCACAAGAGCTGCAAAACTGCAAAGACAGAGGGCAATGACTGACCATGCTGGATATAGCTGCAACTTGCAGAAAAGTATTTCACAGAATCATAGAGTTGTTGAGGTTGGAAGGAACTTATCAAAATCATCAGTGTTCCTCAGAGCTCACATCACAGAAAATGCAACAAAAGCACTTACAGAGTCACGACTCCAGAACACCCCTTATGGTCATTCATCCAATATAGTCAGGTGCAGGTAGAACTTCTCACAGGAGCTAACCAAAAGTACAATTCTTCAAAAAGATAGTTCAAAATGTCTTCAAAATAGATAGATATTACAGGAAACAGCTTTTAGTTTGAAACTATTATGCCTTGTCCTATTGCAACGACCCTAATAAAAGTTTGTCCCCATCTTTTTTATAAGATGTCTTCAGGTACTGGAAGGTGCTATAAGGTCTCCCAAGAACCTTCTCTTCTCCAGGCTGAATACCCCCAACTCTCCCAGCCTGTCCCCATAGCAGAGGTGTTCCAGCCCTCGGAACATCTTCGTGGCCTCCTCTGGACTCGCTCCAAGTGGTCCATGTCCTTCTGATATTGGGGCTCCAGAGCTGGACACAGAACTCCAGGTGGGGTCTCACAAGAGCAGAGTAGAGGGGGAGAATCCCCTCCCTCGACCTGCTGGCCACGCTGCTCCGGATACAGCCCAGGATATGGTTGGCTTTCTGGGCTGCCAGCGCACACTGCCAGCTCATGTTCAGCTTTTCACCCACCAGTACCCCCAAGTCCTTCTCCTCAGGGCTGCTCTCGATCCACTCTCCACCCAGCCTGTATTTGTGCTTGGGGTTGTCCCGACCCAGGTGCAGGACCTTGCACCTGGCCTTGTTGAACATCATGAGGTTCACATAGACCCACTTCACAATCTTATCCAGGTCCCTTTGAACCGTGTGCTGTCCCTCAGGTACCTGAACCACACCACTCATCTTACCATTGTCTGCAAACTTGCCGAGGGTGCACTATCCTACGATGTCATTGATGAAGATATTAAACAGAACTCGACCCAGTACGGATGGCTGAGAGACACCACTTGACACCCATCTCCATCTGACCATTGAGCTGTTAACCACTACCCTCTGGATGAGACCATCCAACCAATTCCTCATCCATCAAGAACCCATTGAAACCATATCCTCCAATTTAGAGAAAGCTGAACAAGGAAGATTTACCTTGTTCCTAGGTACAATATTTTGCATAATTTTCCAAAACCAGTATTTCTGGAATTGAAAGAGCTGAACCCAAACTGAAAATACCATCTGTGGAACAATGCTGAACAGCCATATCATCGCACTGATTTGGACCTAACATATACTCATTGTGGTACAGAGGTAGGGGTTCTTGATTTATAGCAGCTCTTGAACTATGGCAGAACTGACAGATAGAAATGGGTCTGGACTCAAAACCTTGTTACCTCATGTACTGATTTTGGCAACCAAGCGAAGATGAAAGGATAGGGAAATGGACCTTGGACCTCACCTCTGGACCTTGTGGTTGTCTTCTAGGTCCCTCATTCTCATGTGGCAGCCTTGCAGGTTCCTGCCCACCTCAGAGAAGAGAAAGGCAAGGCTTCTTGCTCTAGAACCAGGTTCACCCCCAGCCTGCTTTACTACCAAGGAAGCGGAGGCATATGGTGCACAAAAATGACAAAAATAAATAACATTTCTGAATGACTGATAAACCTCTGAATTTACTGTGGTGTCCATTTTATTTTGCAGGTGGCTATAGAAAGAAGTGAAATATCAAGTCCACAGTTCAGCTGTGAGAGTAGGCAACATTTAAGACATTCCAGTATAATGGAGACAAAAATGCATAAAGTCCAATTTCTTACTGCATTTACTGCAATTTTTGCTACCAGTAGGATCGTGGGATTCAAAAATAAGTTCACTAGCATTTCAAGAGTGAGCCAGAAAACAGAGACAAAACGTCAATTTTTTTAATGGGAGCTTGAAATATGCAAAGGCATTGAACTTTATTCAGATGCCTGAGAGACCAGATTTCTGATATTCAATGGCATTCTGAATGACCACAAAAAATGCTTCTTTCATCCACAAATAGACATTCATACCATCTTTATGAATCAGAGATGCTCACATCCATACTAGAACATAGACTCTATGCTTAAAACTTATTTGAAATGTTTTGCAGGCACCTCAGTGGGGATGAGCCAGTAAAGGAAATAATTTGGTCTCCCAACTGAAGATCTCTCTCTTAAGTTTTAGCCCATACACCCTAGAAGGTGCGTGGTAATGTGTGGTTTTAGAGCTCAGCAGCCAGCTAGTGCAAAGGTAAAGAAAATATTGATAACAGGCTAAAAACCCCAAAATTCACTATGGTATTTTATCACTTTATCAGAATTTATTTAATTGCATATAACATGTTTCAAATTCTGAAGATTAAAAAAATTCTGCAGGAATCCCAGTATGTTTTGAGGTGTTTGGGGGGGGGTTGGTGAGGTTTTTTTCATAGGTTTATATAAGTGCCATTTTCTAGTTTTGCAGCAATTAACCCACTGACCTCTCTCCATGCTTTTTTCCATGCTTCCTGTAATGCCCTTGAGGGAAATACTTCCCTTTCTGCAAAACTCACATGCACTCTGAAGACTGAAAGGAGCACAGCTGCACAGTATGCACTTATTTATATACATTACTGCAGGAAGAGGAGAAGACAGCTTTAGGTAGTTCATTGTGATGGTTTTAGTCAGGACAGGGTTTATTTTCTGCACAGTGGCTGGTATGAGGCTGGTTTGGATTTGCCCCAAGAAAAGTACTGATAAGGGGTTTTTAGTTGGTGCTGAGGAGTGCTTGCACCAATTCAAGATCTTTCCCAGCTTCTGATA
Organism: Eurypyga helias; assembly: GCF_000690775.1. NCBI lineage: Eukaryota > Metazoa > Chordata > Aves > Eurypygiformes > Eurypygidae > Eurypyga > Eurypyga helias. The sequence goes on from NW_010228267.1 coordinate 19,450, forward strand.
CTGTACCTGTGTTCCCAACTTTCTCACTACAGGCAGTGTGGGGGAGACACAGTTCACACAGCTGAATCAAACTGACCAAAGGAATATTTCATTCTGTAGTACATCATTAGCTTGCTCGTTTGCTAGCTTGTTTGTCAATTCATTAGTGAGTTGGTGGGTCAGTTGGCTTTCTTGGTCATGCTCTTGCTCATGGGGCTCTCTTGGACTCTGCTGCGATTGCTCTGAGGCTCTGGCTTTCAATGCTCAGGACATGGCTGTGTATCAGTTAGCATGACTATAATATTAATTTATATTCAATTATTAAATTGTTCTTATCTCAATCCATGACCTTCTTTGTCTTTTCCTCTGATCCTCCTCCTCCACCGGAGGAGGTGGAAGTGAGTGAGCAGCTATGAAGTACTCCGTTGCCAGCCAGGGTTGAACCACAACACTCACGTATCCAGTTTTACGGATAGCTGACTACTGATTAGTCTTACTCCCTCTTTTTCTTCTTCTTTGCTAATGGTAGCTATGTTCTGCCCTGTGCCATGCGTCTATTCAGCTAAATTAATTAAATTGGTCTGAATGTGATAAGGAGGATATTGCTGTGTTCCTAACAAAATCAACTTCTAAATCTATTTGTTAAAGTGAGCTGTGGGCTGAGTTTCACATTCATCTTGACTTTTGTTGTCACTACATTTTAAGTATCTTGCAGTATTGATCTAGCCTTATATAACACCTTACACGCGGTCATGGACATTTGTGTTACCACACAGAGAGTAACAACAACTGGAGAAAAAGAAACGTCTCCTTGATACAAGGGGGTATCACAGGCAATTTCAGAGCCTTTGAAGAAAGAATTAGGCGTGTTTCATGCCACGACACAATAGGAAACTCATCTGAAATACTGTCATTTCTCATCTCTCATGTCTGATACAGATGAACTGAAGCAAGTGAGCTTCAGTTAAAAGCTAGCAAGAGGATCCAGAAGGAAACGTGGGAAATGGAAGGACATTTGTTTTGCTGAGTCTGAAAGGATTGAAAGGTATTGCTTTCTGCAAGCACACTGATGATAGACATCAGTGATGGAGAAAAGATATTGAAACTGAAAGTCAACTTTTTCAGTATTTATACAATGACAGACCAAAAGAACCAGCTGATAAGAATCAGTAGTGAATGACTAAACCTTAACATTCCTCTTTAGAAGAGCTTCTGTAATAGCCTTCCAGAAGGCAGAATCAGAGAAAAAATGTAGTTAGTTTCCAGATAGGGTTTGATTACATGTTGATTTCTGCCTTTCCCTGTCATAGATACAGTGTCTTCTCTCACGATTCCCCCATCTAAAGCACTGGGGTAGATTTAACTTTTTCAAATGAGTTCAAATACTGATTTGATGTTACAAGTTGGAACTCGAAAAAATTTTCTTTCCATATTTTCATTTACAATAACTCTCTGCTATTTTACATACCAGAAGTTATTCCTTTCTTCTGGATCTACCAGCACCATTCTCATGTCTGTCTGTATGTTAATAATATACAGGATTCTCTGTCTTCATATAAAGTCAAATAAAAAGTACAGGAAAAAATCAGGAGACTGTTGAGACAAGTCCAGCAATGTGACAAGTCTCCGCCTGCCAAGGTAGACACCTCAATCCCATAAGCTAATGCTAAACCTTTCAACTCAAATTGGATCTCTGGCCCACACTAGTCTCTCCATGGAGATTCCAGGTCAAATGATCAATTAAAATCCTATATCTAATTTTTAAAAATGAATGCTTTGCATCCAGCTACTAGTTAAAACACGGATCTTAGCAGAAACTTGTACCTACCTCTCCATGCTTTATTCTCACAAACACTGTCTTGCCAGTTCCCAGTAGGACTATGCTTGTATAACAGAATTCTCTGCAGAGAGCATATTTTGACAATGACTGATTTACCTATGACCGACAGACACAGGTATTACACAAATTGCCTAGTGCTGCTGTTGTGTAACAGCTTGTGTCCTGTTGTGACCTGAATTGAAACAGTGGAATAAAGGTAAAAATGAAATCCTGAAGATTAGTTTAGCTTCAGTGCTTTTCTTCACTAGATACAGTTTTCAAAAGTATGTTCCTTGATTGCTTAGAATAGTCTTCTAGTTACAGATCTACACTTTAGAAGAAATTACTATTGTCAGGTACTTTGATATTTGTCCAACACAAAACACAAAATTCACTTACTAATTCCTGCCCTAAGACATTAATTTGTGATAGAGAAAGAACCTTTGTTCCAGGGAGAGCTTCTATCTCAGTTTCAAGAGTCAGGAATTCAGAATATAACAGTTAGTTGTCCTCACGGTGAAAATAAGACCCAACCACTGCACCTTGCCATGCTCGTATTAGTCTTCACTTTGTGAAGAATTGTTTGCTTTGCTTCTGAAATTCCTTTGTGAGTTGTGCTGTCTGAAAAGAGCTGTAGAGCTCTCTGTATGTAGAAAATGAAATGTAATTTCATTTCTTTCACATATCACAACTCGTATTTTTCTATTTTACTAATAAGGACTGCAAGGAAACTAAATCAGAATACATTAGTTAAGAGACTAAACTTCATTTGGGAAGAGATGGACTGTCTTGTTTTTTCACTTGCATGGATTTTATTACCTCCTTGTATTTAGGTCTAAAACTAGATGGAAGTGTGGCTTTGGTGAGTTATTAGATATGTTACAATATCTCAGAGTCTTTGGCCATTTCCCAGAAAATCTAGAGGTTAGAGGAGATGAAATAAGGTAAATTAGCATGGCTTCTTGATGACATGGTGGGGATGACCAGGCTAGTGGAGCAATGAGGAAGCAGACATTCACAACTACTGGCAGTCTAACAGGAAAAGACACTCAAACATTTCTACACATCAGTATCTCAAAATAAGTCCTGAGTGACATGAATTTTCTCACAGCATTAAGCATCACAGACCCATTGGGAGGAAAATGTACATGTACAATTGCAAGAAAATAAATTAATTTAACACATAGACACCTGACCTGCAAATAAAATCACAGTGGCAGGGCCAGATAAGCATGTGCAAAAATGTTCACAGGACAAGCTGTGAAGTTATGTGAAGACACCCCTCCTGGGCAATTCAAGGAAGACATCCCTCTTTGGAACATCTATAATAGCAACATCTAGACTTTAGCAGTGAAAATACCTGATACACTAAGAAAAAAAGAATGTTATCCCCTTTCCCTGAAAGCCTCTTCTAGGTGATTGGATATTTTTTATAATATTTAAAAAGCAAAAGCTCTAACCTCTGTGGAATCTGTTAGTCCCCTGCAGCACAAAATGTAGACTTTATTTTACAAAACTGAGGCCACTTATGTCAGGGGTGACAAGCCAAGTGGAATTCATTTGCAGGAACAGGATTCAAAACTGGGGATTAGTCCAGAAGAAGGAAGAGTTCCCAATGGGAACATTTGCAACCTGATGCTTTTTCACATAAGAAAAATTAACTCATCTACCAGTAAATCCACTAGCAGTTCTCAACTTTGAAGAGAAGAAAAAGATATCTTCCTCTCCAGACGCTTTCCCTAGAGACCCAAGAAAAGCATGTGGGAAATGCACAGAAATACCAACACGCCTCATCAACACCATTCCCTCAAACCTCAGCTCTCACACTAATGTGAATGATTTCAAAGCACTTTGAAGGTTTTTATACAGATTACTGGCATAGAGGTATGCATAGGATAGCAACTCTAAAAAAGGTACCACAAACTACCTGATGCTTCATTTGCTGCTGCTCCTCCTGCCAAGCCTGTCACTCTGTTAAAATAAAGGGGAACTGGACCCAGAGAAATAGCCTAAGGACATCGTTATCCACTATTTTATGAATTTACCGAACTCAGGATTAGAAAATAATAGGGCTTTCTTTTGTTATACTGGGCTATACAAGGGAACTTAAACATGATTGGCACCTTGCTGATGATCACACAGGTCACATTTCCATCCCCAGCTGACAGTCAAAACACCTGGTATGGCATGTATCACAGAATCACAAAATGGTTTAAGTTGGAAGAGTACTTAAAGACCATCTAGTTCCAACCCCCTTGTTATGGGCAGGGACACCTTCCACTAGGTCAGGCTGCTCAAAGTCTCATCCAGCCTGGCCTTGAACACTTCCAGGGATGGGGCATCCACAGATTCCTGGGCAACCTGTGCCAGTGCCTCGCCACCCTCTTTGGGGAAGAATTTAATGTATGAGGAGTGTGAGAGATGCAAGACGTGCACCGATAAAGCCAGAAAGATGAACCTTTTCCATATCTTTCCCCACACTGCACAAACGAGGAGGCTGAGCACTGCTTTTGCCTGTGACCAAGCTGAGCAGTCAAGTTAAGGAAATGTTACTCACACGACCAAGGCTGTGGGCAGTGTATTCAGCCCTTTTGTTGCCATGAATATCAAACTCAGTGAAAATATTACATGAAAAAACATTAACTTTGAGGACTGAGGGAGAATAGCTAACAAAGAGCAGCTAACACTGTTGAACAAGGGTCGGGGCCTACAAGGAAGCTGGGGGGGTCTTTTTACAGGGGCCTGTAGTGACAGAACAAGGGGTAATGGGATTAAATTGAAAGTGGGGTGGTTTAGATTAGATATCAGGAAGAAGTTCTTCACAGAGAGGGTGGTGAGGCATTGGAACAGGTTGCCCAGAGAAGCTGTGGATGCCCCATCCCTGGAAGTGTCCAAGGCCAGGCTGGATGAGGCTTTGAGCAGCCTGACCTAGTGGAAGGTGTCCCTGCCCATGGCAGGGGGTTTGGAACTAGATGGTCTTTAAGGTCCCTTCCAACCCAAACCATTCTATGATTCTACAGAGTCTACTAAGTGGTAAAACTTCTCAAGTGTAGACTTTCAACAAGACTGAGTAGTTGAAGTCGTGCAGTGAAATATGTATATGCAAGCCAATTTAACAAACTCTTCAGAATAATATATTCACATACCCAATAAAACAGTCCTTTCCAGCATAGTCAGCTTATATGACACAAACTGACCTTTTGGGTATTTTTGTAATCGGAAGTGGGAAAAAAAAAGTGGAGGATTTATTTCATTGTAAATAATGACAAGATTACGTAATTATTTAATTTTATTATTTCTACATTAAAAGGATACTTTTCAATAATAAGTGAATGTTATGTTTTGCCTTGGTGTCCGTATTATTGTTTTACAATGGGCTCTACGAACTGTAATATCTGGGAACACTATAGGGCTTCACTTGGGAAATCTTAACACTGTTTGAAGGAATATTCTGAGTTGCTGGCAACAGTGGCTTCAAAGTACAAAGACAGGTTACAGTTATAGACAGTAGATTAATTCCCATGATGACAAATCCAGTTAATGACTCAAAAAGACACTCTGTGATATCTTCCAAATAAGGAAAATTTTTACTTTGGTGTAATTCTAGGTAAAGCAAACTACATAGAAACAGGTTTTCTGTGAAAAGTTCCCTGCCTCCAGCTTCTTGGAAACCTAGCGCAAAATGCCTTCTGATTTTCTGGGCAGTGAAGCAGAGTTTGCAGAATAGAGTTAATACATCAAGGAAGGCTTCAAAACTCTCCATGTAAAGATAGTGGTACTTACTGTAATTGGTCACATGGCTGTGTGAAAAGTCATCTACTAGTACTTCACTAATGGCAAAGAAATGGACAGCTAAATTGCCCATCTTAGAAGAAAAAATTACAATTATTAGTATAGTTATATCTGGAATCACCACTCAAAGTCAGTTTTAAAGACAACCTACAAAGTAAAAACTTTATAAAAATAAATCTTATTTTTAAAAAGGAAAAAAGAAAAAAACAGCAAGAAGGAGTTCTGTCTGTTATTTACATGAGGAAAACTACTGAATTTTTCCTGGACTATGGGTGGCTGAAGAACAGGTGGGATTATCACCACAGTAGCATATAAAGTAAAACCTAATTATTAGAGAGGGGAAGTGGTTTATTATTTGGATTGCTTAATACTTTGAGTTATTTTTATTAACACCTACTTAAACACTGAGAGACATCTGGGAGAAATATTTAATCCATTTTGCATTTCAACGGAGGACTGAGAAAACTCATAATATGCATATGGGATTTCCAAAGACCCTTTTAGGGAAAACTGGAGAGCTCAGATTTAATATAGCTGATACTTTTAAAAGGAAAAGCATACATGACTACAAAACCCTAAAGAAGTATAGAAGACCTCACAGATTCTTCTTCCTTTTTTTCAGTACTTTGGCAGGACTTTTTATGATGAAGGAGAAGCCAATGCACTCTGATATTATCTCACAGGATAAAGGCAGACGAGACAGCTACACCACCACATCTACACACTCACAACTTCAGTACTTCATTTTGCCATGTCAAGGCTTATGTTTTATAGAAGTGGAAGAGCTTACCCTCATCGGCCCAGTAGGAGGCTGTCAACCAGTTAGATTTCCCCTAATATCTTCTAAACTGGCATGAGCGTTTTGGTTATAGGTTCAGTCACGCACACCAGACAATCGTTTCTGCAAGGCCAGGGACAGGAGATGGCTGAGAGCAGAGAGGAAAGGCAAGAGAAGAAGATACTGAAAAGGTAGCTAATGCTTACAGTTGGCATTGGATGAGAAATATCTTTTAATAAGATAACATTAAACTAGCTTGGCAAAAATGGATACAAAAGAGACAACAGTTTAATAATGCAATGGAGATACTTAGCAATACTGAAAACCACTGAGCTAAGGATTAAATCCAGAAATAACAGTAAAACAAATGTAACTAAAACAACATTCAACACCTACACTAACAAATACCACTTCTTGAACACATTCTCTCTCGAAAGCACAGTTTCAGATATGAGACTAAACCAAGCCACATCTCTAGTCTAATATTTAGTCCCAACACAAAAATAATCACAAGTTAGAAACTAAAATCTGAAATGTTTCTGTATGTGGGGCAGACAAATACTAACAATTAAGTAGCAGGTGACATGTTAATATGTGTTTCTTCTCTTAGGTTGCGAGTATCTGGTAGAAACTACAGGCTTTCTGACACATGCACACAAGACAGTATAATATAACCTCCCAGGTTGTCAGGATTGTTTCTCCAAAGCACAGATCATGCTAGCATGCAGTATAAAAGCCAGACACTAGTAGAAGGATAAAGATAAGGGCACTACTGTCACCATTACCATTTTTCTCTTCAGAGTTTGAACACTACAACTTCGCATGAGCTTGCTATACAGTGAATTTTATTGGCACTGCAAATGTCTCAGACCAAGAGTTCAGAGCATCTAATAGAAAACCTGGATAATCAAAATCAAGTGTTCAAAACAATCCTGACACCAAACCAAACACAGATATTTATTTACCAGTTTCCTCAACAGGACTGCCAAGCTTTTTTTTCCCCAAGCACCCAAGCTGTTTTGGTAAGAGAGATGGTCCGACTTCTCTTGTTACTCATGCCCAATTTACAGGAAGTCTGGTGCCTACCAACATTCCGTTTTCCCAGTCTTTATTTTACAACAATATCATTAAATTAACCCCAGAAAGGGTTTTTTTGCTGGTTTTGGAAGGGTTTTTGGGTTTTTGCAGGGTTTATTTCAAGGGCTTTGTTGGGGTTTTTTGTTGGTTTTTTTTTTTTAGGCTAAAAGCAGCCATAGAGGATTTCTGTTTCCTTTGTCAGAGAAAGGGCACCTCCTGATCAGTGTCCATCAAGGCAAATATTCCAGCTAGCACTGGCATCTGTCGCATTTCCCAATTTTTCACTTTGGGATGAAAGTCTGAAAGTTACTTAGTGAAAGAAACGTAACAGTCTTATAATGTCTTAAGAACTTTCCATGGTTTACCTTTCACAAAGAAGTCTTATGGACAAATGGATTTGCACAAAACTAAAATATACACACACTCAAAAAGCCTGCAAGTTTAAGAGAAGTTTCCAACAAACCTAACAGTAATCTTCATACATTTTGCATTCTAGTGGGATTTTAATGTGTTTTACCTTGAATGTTGCTTCCCTGTAATCTGATTTGGCTTTTATTCTGCTACAGTCTTATCAATTTAATTAAATGGATACCATAAGTAGTTGCTAAACCCAGAATCTCATTATGCTGTAAGACAAGAATGATCCTGATCACCTCACTGTCTTGGTACATTGGCTTATCGTTAGCATAAATATCTCAAAAATCATAATTAGGCCTTGGCTTTCTTAACTTACCAGCATTCACCTTCCTGAAATCCTATGCCTTTATAAGGTCTTTGTCACTGATTTCAGCTAGGGAATGGAACAGAGGAGCCTTGCATTTTTTCAATACACATTCTTGCTCTTTCAGGTTTAAAACAGATGGAATCTGTATGACAGCTACAGATGAACCATCAGTAAACAGGCTGTGAATATATTTCTGGGTGGGATAGCTTTAGGACATCCCACCTGTGGAGCACAAATACCACCCCATACTACAGCATTATGAAAATAAATTAAATAATGGTGCTTGCCCAGGAAGAACCTGAAAGGGAAATCATAATTACATCTTCAGAGAATAGTGTTCCAGAAGATGGAAAATTAATCTATGGGGGAAATTAATAACTAAGTCCTCAGATCTATATTTTCATAGAATCATAGAATC